>NC_134362.1:189654970-189904970 GCF_048569485.1 Anomaloglossus baeobatrachus | reverse complement strand
ACCGGACCCGGGCTCGCACAGGCGTCCGTCCTCACAACCGTCGGAAGGTGATATTCACAGGGGATTGATGTGTCGGTGACGACACCCGTGGGTTGCGGTGAGGGATGGTGACACCGCCGCTGCCTGGTGATGGGGCGCCCAGGCCTGATGGAGCGGGGCAGCAAGATGGGATCCCCTCCACGGGTAGGGGAGGTGTAGTCCCGGGGCCATTTTTGGTACATGGGAGGAATGGCTGCTGGAGGTGGCGTGCCGGGTTGGACCGGGGATCAATGGTGTACTAACAGTTCAATAATCACACACAAGTCCAGTGGTAAACCAAGTTGCCAGTGACCGGTCGCCTTTGGTGGGTGTCTTCGGGTCCCACACCTGGGTGTAGCATACAGGGGTCCCTTCCTCCTGCACTCTGCGTTGTGTCTTCTTTGGGACGACTTCGAATGGAAAGGGGAAGTCCACTCCTGGTACTGTATATGTTTGGGAGCTATGGCCCACGAAATCTGACCCTTGGGATTTCTGTGGGTTCTGACGGACACCCTATCCCCCGCGTTGGGCTTCCGTTTCGCTCTCTGGGCTTCTGGAGAACAAGGCCTGAAACCTCGTCCTCTGCTGATTAATTAACAAGGGGTCTTGCAACCGTCCTCGTCCTTGGGTCCAGGCACCCCCTCTGTGTATGGCCTTCTGACCGGATTCCCGCTGTCGGCACCGGCGGGCTACAACCCTGCCCCGGTCCACTTAAGGTCTCAAGCGACCGGATCTCCGTCGCCTGTGGCCCTGTTTACTGTCTGCCACCTAGCCAGATAGTCCAGGGGCCCCTACCCCTGACTCCACTTCTCTGTCTGTACTTGACTGCTGTCAGACTTCAGCTCCACTCACTGACTGACTTCAACTGACTTGAACAGACTTTAACTAACTTGAACTGACTGTCGTGTTCCCGCCTCTTACGCCTCAGGACCCCTAGGTGGGCATTCTCATCCACCTGATCCCGCCCACTGGTGTGTCCTTATTATCATGAGGGGATGGCTAGGCTTTAATGGCTGTGTGTTGTACCTGGGTGTGGGGTTTTGGTGGTATCAAGGAGGGTAGACTACTTCTGTGACTACCTGGTTTTGCCAGGGCGTCACAACAGCACATACGAGAATTCTTAGGAATGCTCATTCACGATAATGGGCCAGTGTATATTGATAGAAATGTAAGAATATGGTGTTAACAGTATAAAGTCAACAAAACAACAACAACAAGACCTCACAACAACAAAAAAGACACAATGGGTTAATTGAATGATCTACAAAAATCTTAATGGTCCTCTTGGATATACCCCAGGTTGGATAGGGCACTTTGGTTGCTAGAGGATACAGCAGATTTGCATTCGCTCATTGTGCTAGTATGCCACCCTCAGTCTCTTACCATAGACTCCATTCATGCATATTGGCACAAGTTCAGGTTAAATAGACAGCTGATGTGTTCTTTGTTGTGACAAAGTGAAATGTCTGCTAAAATCAATTTAGGGCTCGTTAATTTCATTGAAATCGCAGCTAACTGCGGTAATTAATCCTGAGTAATTGATCCCAGTTAAAGATCTGTGATGTTTGGTTAATGGGTCTTATCCTTACCGAAAGCAGATGAGAAAAGGTTTTCTCTCCAAATGTCAGACAGACTCTCTTGGGTATCCGAGACATATTTATGCCATGAAACATGCAGTCATGGTAATGGGGGGGAAGAACAACATATGTGCTGTACACAAGGTAAACACGACAGGAAAAGAACTTTTGCGCTATAGATATCCTTGAATACACACGGAAAAAAACAATTGTAATTTTTATTTTGCACAAATCTATTATTTGCTAGTTTGTATCGTCTTTATTTTTGTACAAGTCATGTAAAGATGGAATGAAAATAATGATTAATTAGAATTCATTCTAAAGGAGAACTCGGTGGAATGAAGTATCACACATTTTGGATAACAGGTATATTAAGTCAGCACATAAAAGGCTAGGAGATTCTACTGTACACTGGTTTTATATGGATTTTTCAAGAATATCTTTGAGCACCGCGGTAATTCGAGATCCATCGCTCGGCACATGGAGCGCCTACAGTTTTCTCTCATAGGGACTCCAAATGCTTTTGTGGAAGCTCCAGGCATGCGGCTCTGCCGAGTCCATCAGGTCTACTAAGTTCACTATTGTTGTTTACATCCTCATCGCTTAAGGATTCAATATACTTTAAAGGAGAAAGAATTAAAAAAATTATGAAGAAAAAAAAATAATCTTGCTTGTATTAAGGCTGCTTTACATGTAGCGACATCGCTAGCAATGTCGCTCGTGAAAGCACCCGTCCCCGTCGTCTGTGCGTCACGGGCAAATCGCTGCCCGTGGCGCACAATATTGATAGTACCCATTACACGTACTTACCTGTCTAGCGACGTCGCTGTGGCCGGCGAACAGCCTCTTATCTAAGGGGGCGGTTCATGCGGCGTCACAGCGACGTCACACGGCAGGCGTCCAATAGAAGCGGAGCGGCGGAGAGCAGCCGAATGAACGTCACGCCTACCTCCGTTGCCAGAGGATGCAGGTACTTTGTTGTTCGTCGTTCCTGGGGTGTCACACATAGCAATGTGTGCTGCCTCAGGAACAACGAACAACCTACGTCCTGCACCATGAACGATATTTGGTATTTGAACGACGTGTCAACGATCAACGATTAGGTGAGTATTTTTAATCGCTAGCGGTCGCTCATACGTGTCACACGCAACGACGTCGCTAACGAGGCCGGATGTGCGTCACGAATTCCGTGACCCCAACGACATCTCGTTAGCGATGCCGTTGCGTGTAAAGCCCCCTTTACGACTTTCAGAGAGCTGTAACGTTTTATATTTTTGGGATACGGAACTGTATGAGGGTTTGTTTTTTGCACATGAAGCCTATGTTTTTATTGATGTTAGTATGAACTATATACGATTTTTTGATAAGTTATTTTTATTACTTTTTCTTCTGTTGTTTCAGTGGCCAAAAAAGAACATTTAGTGATCAGATTAATTTATTTTATATTTTGATAGATTGGACCTTTACAAATGCAGTGATGCCAAATATGTGTATTTTTATTTATTTTTCATTTCTTTATTTAAAATTTTTAATTTTTTTTTTCATATTTTTTTGAAACATTTTTTTTCTACTTTATACAGTATTTAATAGTCCCCTCGGGGGACTTGAACCTGCAATTGTCTGATAACTTGTCCTATATACAGCAATGCCACCCACCCGCCAACTAACCACTCTAACTTCTTACATCTGTAGTTCTAGAGTGCCGTTGTCCATTATAGAGATGGGGAACGAATGGCCATAGATCTAGTGAGACCACTGGTTCAGTCTGTATGAGGACATCAATATATACTGTTGATCCTTGACTATGCGACATGGTACCCAGAGACAGTACCCCTAAGAACCTCCTCTGTGAGAAGCATAGCCTGGGAGCTGGGTTACATCTTTGCTCAGACTGGAATACTGAAGGAGATTCCGATGGACCAAGGAACTCCCTATATGAGTAAAGTGATGAGGGAATTGTATAAATTCCTCCAGAAGACGTTGGTGTACCATCCACAGATGCATGGACTGGTTGAGTGATTGAATAAAACCTTGAAACGTATGCTAAAGAAGGTCATAGAGAAGGATGGCAGGGGCTGGTACTGTGTTTTTCCGTATCTGCTGTTTTCCATCAGGGAAGTTCCACAAGCCTCTACTGGGTTCTCTCCGTTTGAACTTCTGTATGGTTGACGTCCTCGGGGACTCCTAGATAAAGCAAAGGAGACCTAGAAAGCCAATGTTACACCCTACAGGAGTGTCATCAACCATGTTGCCACGATACAGGAGAAGATTGCAAAGGTAATGCCCATTGTGAAAGTGCATCTCCTCCAGGCGCCAGAAGCCCAAGCGAGGGTCTACAAACTTACTTAAAAAGTCACGGCAAGACAGGGAGCAGGTGGAAAATCCAAGCACAGTGGACAAGTCTGAAGCTGACGCTGAAGAGGTAACAGTGGCAGAAGCACTGTCACAAGCTCAAAAACAGCAGTGCTAAAAATGGCTCCAAAGAGACAGGGACCTGTTTTCTGAATTGCCGGGTTGTACGCAGATCGTAGAACAGGAGATTCTTATGAAGCCCCATGCTGAGTCTCAGAGTCATCGAGGTGACTAAGAGCGGTTGGTCCAGCCCGACGGTCCTAGTGCCGAAACCTAATGGGAAATGGAGATTCTGCAACAACTATCAGAAGTTGAATGAGGTTCTCCAAGTTCGATGTGCATCCAATGTCTCGTGTTGATGAGCTGATTGAGAGGCTTGGGCTGGCACACTATATTACCACCTTGGACCTGACAAAATGATTTTGGCAAATCCCTATGTCACGCCAAAGAGAAGACAGCCTTCTCTATGCCTGACAGGTGCTTCAAATACATCAAGATGTCTTTCAGGTTGCAGGAAGCTTTGGACATGCTTCAGAGAGCTATGTACCGGATCCTGGAGCCACATAAGAATTATGCTGCGGCCTACTTTGATGATATTGTAATTTTCAGCCTTGATTGGAGAAGTCATCTGAGAAAGGTCCAGGTGGTGTTCGTTGTTCTAAGGAAGTTCCATAGGGAAAGAAGGGGCCAAGTGCCTGGGATATATAGTAGGTCGAGGCAAAATTAAGTCCCAAATCAGTAAAGTGGATGCAATCCAGAATTGGCCAAGAATACTCTCGAAAAAGTAGGTTAAGGGCTTTGTGAGGTACTGCAAGAGGTTCATCCTGAACTTTGCCATGATTGCCACACCCCTGACTGATTTCCTTAAAGACACGAAGTCAGCTATGGCCACTTGGACTTCAGAGGCAGAGACGGCCTTTCAAGAGTTAAAGATAGCCCTCTGCAAACAGCAGATCTCGGTGGCACCCAACTGCAAGAAGGAATTTGCAGTCCAGACGGATGCTTCAGAGGTTGAGATAGGAGTAGCTCTTTCACAGGTGATCAATGGAGAAGAATAGCCAATACTCTGCCTGAGTAGGAAGCTTTCAGCCTCTTTGAAAACCTATTCTATTGTAGAAAAGGAGTGCTGCTTCTCCATTAAGTGGGTAGTTGACACGTTATGGTACTACCTTTTAGGCCGAAAGTTTAGATTATTTTCGGACTATGCCCTGCTCAGGTGGATGGGGGAAAAAAAAGGGAAGAATGCCCGGGTAACATATTGGTCCTTAGCCATGCAAGTTTTCATCTTCCGTGTAGAACACAGACAAGGGGAAGATGCATGGTAATGCAGATGCGCTATCAAGACTCCATTGTCTGGTAGTGGAAGGTGCCAAGTCCCATGGCTTTAGGCAGAGTGTGGAGGTATGTAAGATTGCTGACATGTAGTCAATGGGAGCTATGTATTGCAGAGTTGGTTATCCTCTGTGATGGAGGTGTGCCGCCGCCACGCCAGCAGTCGGGCTGCTCGGATCCGGATCTGCAGTGTGGCTCGAGGGATTTTCCGGACCTGGGGGTTGCGCGGACACTTCAAATTAAAGGGGACGTATATGTACGGGGCTTGCTGTAAGCTCTTCGTGACGCCACCCACGGTGTGTGGTGAGATGTGGCACCACCGCTGCTGTTGGGGAGCACCCGAGGGCGATGGGATAGCAGCTGGATATTAACCCCTCCGTGGGTAGGGATGGATGCCCCGGGGCCCAGTGTCTCTGTGCGGAGGATGGTGGCTGCAGGGGCCGGCTCACTCGGTCGCACCGGGGGAGGTTAGTGTACTCACAGTCAAAGAAATCACACAAGTCTTGTGGTAAACCGAGGTGCCAGTGGCTGGCCGCCATGGCCGGGTGTATTCTGGTCCCTCACCCGGGGTGATGGTCTGTGTCACTTTCCTCTGCACGGTTTTTAGTTCTCCTTGGACTTCTCGGTATAGAACACGAGAGTCAGTTTGCTCCCAGAACTACGGGTGGGAGCCTTGCCCATAGTTACTGACCTGTGGGATCTAAAGGGGCCCTGGCGGATGCCCTATCCCCCGCGGTGGGCTGCTGGTCTGCTCTTGTGGGACTTTGGGTGGGACAGGACCTATAATCCTACCTCAACTGGTAAATTAACGAAGCTGGTGGTTCCGGTCCTTGCTTCAGGGTCCAGGTACCCCCTCTGTGCACGGTTTCCGGGTCGGTTCTCCGGTGTCGGTACCGGCGGGCTCCTACCCTGTCCACCTCAGATCTCTGGCAGCCGTCTTCCCGTCTCCTGATAGACACGCACCACCGTTTGCCCCCTAGCCAGCACGCCGGGGCTCCAACCCCGACGCCTTTCCTCTCTGGCTTCCACTTCAACTCCACTCACTTTCTCCTCTCCTCCACTGAGCTGAGCTCCAAACTGCACTCCACTTCAAACTCTACTACCAACTCCACTCTAAACTTCACTCTCCACTTTTCCCGCCCCATTTTCTCTAGACCCCTAGGTGGGCATTTTTCTTCTGCCTGGTCCCGCCCACTGGTGTGCATTTCCTTTTTTTTTTTTTAAATTCTTTATTTTAAAGCCAAACTCGTATCAAACAATACATCCCCTGCTCCCAACTGGGACGCAGGTATTATTACAGAAATGACGGTAATATATATACAAACAGTCAGCACACATATGCAATTCCCATCTCCACTACTACTCAAGTCTGGCCCAGTTTACATCTTTTATAAGCCGACCCAACTTTAGGGAAGTAGGGAGAAGAGCGAAGAAAAAGAAGTCAAAGCCTGAAAAAGATTGAAGGCCTGTAGAGAAAGAGAGAAATAGAGAAAGGGGTGGAAGAAGAAAGCAGGAAGGAAGATCGGGGAATAGTGTGGAAAAGGAAAGAAGAGAGGGGGAGAAAGAAAGAGAGAAGGAGAGAGAAAGAGAAAAAAAAAAAAAAAAAAAAAAAGGGGGGGTAAATCACTACACCTGAGGTTCCAAGAGCAAGTCCGCATATTCCGCCGAGTAGGTGAACTCCATCCATGGAAACCATGTCCGATAAAAGTCCTCCTGGCGATCGTTAATAGAGGATGTCAAATCCTCCATGTACATCAGATCGTTAATCCGCGAGACCCACTGTGTCACCGTGGGGGGGGTAGTAGACTTCCAACCAAGCGGGATGCAAGACCTGGCCGACATGACCAGAAATCTAAGCAAAGATCGCCTATATTTAGAGACCGGGAGTTCGGAAAGCTGTAGAATGAACAGCTCCGGACCCAATGTCTCAGTAGTACCGGTCACTCGTCTGATTACCTCCCCCACTTCTGACCAAAACCGCTGCAACGAAGGGCAGGACCAGAAAATGTGCATAAAATCACCCTCCCCCAGACCGCATCTCCAACAGACTGGGTCAACTGAGGGAAACATTCTATGGAGTCTGGTCGGGACCCTGTACCACCTAGCCAACAGTTTGTAGTTAGCTTCCAACAGTCTGGAACTGATCGAAGTTCTATGTGCCAGCTGGAGAATGTTGTTTCTTTGTGAGTCAGATAAACTAATCCCCAGGTCCCTCTCCCACTGCAGCAGGTAGGCCGGGGGGGGCAAATCCCCCGGATCTGATAGCATATTATATACCAGAGATAGTGAGTGCCGTAAGACTCCCTCTCCCAGGCACAACTTTTCAAACCCCGTAGGAGGTCCGACATATCGACTGAAGCGAGGGAGGGAGTGCATGTAGTGCCTCAACTGCATAGCCCTCCAATCCCCCAGGGGACCCGAAGGCAAGAAGCCCCGGATATCCGCTAGTGAAAGCCAATCCCCCTCTCTACCCAGATGACAAGCTCTGAATTTGCCCCCTTGAACCCACTTTCTGAAGACCGGGTCCGAAAGACCAGGACGGAATTCCGGGTCACCCAGAATGGGTGTCATAGGAGAAGGCACTGGCAAAAGGAGTCGTCTGACCTCCCCTATCGCACAGCATTCAAGAGTGGCGCCAATGGTAGGATGGGATCTCAGAGCCGGCAGGGAGAGGTTCAAAAGCCAGGGGATGGCCGGGAGATGTATTTCCGAGAAACTCTGTTCTAGGGCCACCCATGGCTTTGTGCCGGAATGACGGCACCAGTCCAATACCCTAACCATGTGCGTGGCCAAATAATACTTTTTGAGGTCTGGGATACCCAAGCCTCCCCTACTCTTAGGTCTGCACAAAAGAGACCGGGAAAGTCTCGCAGGCTTGTTGGCCCAGATAAATTTGATCTGTAGAGAGGCCAGTTCCTTGAAGAAAGAGCTAGGGATTTTAATCGGCAAGGATTGGAAGAGGTATAAGAGACGTGGCAGGATATTCATCTTCAAAATTGCACATCTCCCGAACCATGTGAAGTAGCCCTTCCCCCAGTTAGCGCAATCTTTCCCAATTGACTGCAGAAGCGGGAGATAATTCAACTTGTAAATTTGACTAGGGTCCGCAGTCAACTGGACTCCCAAATACTTCAGGGACTGGCTAGCCCACCTAAACTCGAACGCAGATTGTAGCGATGTGACTTGCTCAAGGGGAAGAGATATATTTAGGGCCTCCGATTTTGACATATTAATTTTAAAGTTGGATAGAGAGGAGTATGTTTCCAACTCTCTCAGAAGGTTAGGGAGGGAAACCCGCGGGTTGGTAATAAAAAAAAGCAAATCGTCCGCATAAGCCGCTATTTTATAAGTAGAACCTGAGGCGTTAGGGCCCGAAATGTTAACGTTACTTCTGATCCGACTGAGCAGGGGTTCCAGAGTCAATATGAAAATCAGGGGCGAGAGAGGACAGCCCTGTCTTGTTCCATTGCGAATGGGGAATCTCTCTGAAAGGAGACCGTTCACTCTGACTGCTGCCGAAGGGATGCTGTACAGGGAGCAAATCCAAGCAAGCATCATACTCCCCAACCCCACAGCCCGCAAGACCTCCTCCATAAAAATCCAGTTAACTCTGTCGAACGCTTTTTCTGCGTCGGTTGACAGAAGCATCAAAGGCAGCCCATCGGATTTAGCCTTGTGTATTATGTTCAAAGCCTTAGTCGTATTGTCCCTTGCTTCCCTACCCATCATGAACCCCGCCTGGTCTGGGTGAACAATCTCCCCCAGCAATGGGGAAAGTCTATCCGAAAGAATCCTAGTGAAGAGCTTCAGGTCTGTGTTGAGGAGAGAAATGGGCCGATAACTAGAGCACGAAGTAGGGTCTTTGCCCTCTTTGGGGATAACTACAATATTAGCAGCCAGGGTATCCCTTGGCAAGGGGACAGCTTCAGCATGTGGGCCATGGTTAAATGCTGAGAGAAACGGGGAAATCAAAATGGAATCCAACTTTTTGTAATAGAGCAGAGGAAAACCATCCGGGCCAGGGGCCTTGCCTGTGGGAGATTTTTTAAGTGCGGACCAGTATTCCTCCTCCGAGATGGGCCTTTCCAGATCAGCCGCAGCCTCCGGCTTGAGACAACCCAAGCCGGAGTCCGCGATGTACTTCCGTATACGGCTACGCAATTCCGTCCTGGCCTTCCCAGACCGCCCCTCATCAACTGCATAAAGGGTGGAATAAAAATCTTTAAAAGCGGAGGCAATGTCTTTCGGCAGAGTAGCCCACCTGTCTCCCGCGATGTGCACCTTCGAAACATATCCTCTCGCTCTCTGAGTCCTCAGAGCTCTAGCCAGGGCCCTGCCACTCTTATTGCCAAATTCATAGAAATGCCGTCTGCACCTAGCCAATGTTCCCCTAGCCTTATAATATAGCAGGGACCGCAACTCCTCCCTCTTCTTGACCAAAATGGCCCCCACGTCCCCTCCCAGAGACCCCTTGTGGATTGCCTCCAACTCTCTAATGTCTGTCAGAAGGGATGTAACCTTAGCCTCTCTTTCTCTCTTCAGACGTGCCCCATGTTTGATGAACAGGCCCCTCACCACACATTTGTGTGCCTCCCAGACAATGCCCGGGGACACCTCTCCCCCCCCGCTGCCGCTGAAATATTCCCTCAAGGCCTCCCTTATTTCCTGCATTGTCACCGGTTCGTCAAGTAGCGAAGTGTTCAGGGTCCATTGACTCTGCCTCCCGATGGGGTAGCCGAGGGATAGAGTTATTGTGATCAAGGCGTGATCAGAGAATGATATGCACTCGATTGAGGAAGCCACCAGAGAATGTAGATCCCCATGTTTGAGGAAAAAGAGGTCTAACCTGGAGTAGCAATCATGTACTGCCGAGTAAAATGAGAAATCTTTGTCTGATGGATGCAGCAATCGCCATGCGTCTATTAGTTGATGGTCATGTAAACCCCGTCGCAAGCGACGTAGTGCCGAATGTGGCACACTGGACACTCCTTTGGAGCTATCCCTCGGCGGCTCCAACACAACATTAAAGTCACCCCCGAGGACCAGAGTACCCTCAGAGAATTCCTCTATCTGCTCAAGGTAACGCAGCAATGTGGGGCATTGACCCGAATTTGGCAAGTAGACCGCCACAAAGGTGAAAGTCTGAGTAGCAATGCGTCCCTTGAGCATCAGAAGCCTTCCCTGATCATCCGAACGAGAGTCCAACAGTTCCCATGGGAGCGTACTGGACATTAAGATGCTTGTGCCCCTGGATCTAGAGTCAGGGGAGGGTGAATGATGCACAACAGGATACCTTCTATCGGCAAGTTTGTATGGTTTTGCCTCACAGTAGTGTGTTTCTTGGAGGAAAGCTATGGGGAGATAAGGTATGCACACCAGTGACTATGTAAGGGGAATACATGGAATAGCAGAAACTGCTGTGTGAATACTGACTTGAAAAATCCAATAGCTATATGAAGAGTGAAAATGTGAAAAATGGAATCTGCATTACTGCCATGAACATATGAATCAAGAGAAATTTAGCTACTGAATTGATCAATGCAATAGAGCCCCAACACTACGCCAAAGTATTTCTCTACGTTGGGGTCCCTAGCTTGTGTGTGTCCTCTCATGCAGTTAAAAAACTTACCGTGTATGGGAAGCTGAGACCCAGGCTATTTATGCGTATTATATGGATTGGCAATAGGTGTGGTGGGGAGGGTTCACAAACGAAAAACTACTAACAATAACGAATAACGTTTGGAACACCATTCTAAGTCTGAACTGGGTGCAAAAAACCTAAAAAAACATCACTATGGGGAGATAAGGTATGCACACCAGTGACTATGTAAGGGGAATACATGGAATAGCAGAAACTGCTGTGTGAATACTGACTTGAAAAATCCAATAGCTATATGAAGAGTGAAAATGTGAAAAATGGAATCTGCATTACTGCCATGAACATATGAATCAAGAGAAATTTAGCTACTGAATTGATCAATGCAATAGAGCCCCAACACTACGCCAAAGTATTTCTCTACGTTGGGGTCCCTAGCTTGTGTGTGTCCTCTCATGCAGTTAAAAAACTTACCGTGTATGGGAAGCTGAGACCCAGGCTATTTATGCGTATTATATGGATTGGCAATAGGTGTGGTGGGGAGGGTTCACAAACGAAAAACTACTAACAATAACGAATAACGTTTGGAACACCATTCTAAGTCTGAACTGGGTGCAAAAAACCTAAAAAAACATCACTATGGGGAGATAAGGTATGCACACCAGTGACTATGTAAGGGGAATACATGGAATAGCAGAAACTGCTGTGTGAATACTGACTTGAAAAATCCAATAGCTATATGAAGAGTGAAAATGTGAAAAATGGAATCTGCATTACTGCCATGAACATATGAATCAAGAGAAATTTAGCTACTGAATTGATCAATGCAATAGAGCCCCAACACTACGCCAAAGTATTTCTCTACGTTGGGGTCCCTAGCTTGTGTGTGTCCTCTCATGCAGTTAA
Organism: Anomaloglossus baeobatrachus; assembly: GCF_048569485.1. Lineage (NCBI taxonomy): Eukaryota > Metazoa > Chordata > Amphibia > Anura > Aromobatidae > Anomaloglossus > Anomaloglossus baeobatrachus. The sequence continues at coordinate 189,893,189 of NC_134362.1, read as the reverse complement.
AAAACTTACCGTGTATGGGAAGCTGAGACCCAGGCTATTTATGCGTATTATATGGATTGGCAATAGGTGTGGTGGGGAGGGTTCACAAACGAAAAACTACTAACAATAACGAATAACGTTTGGAACACCATTCTAAGTCTGAACTGGGTGCAAAAAACCTAAAAAAACATCACTATGGGGAGATAAGGTATGCACACCAGTGACTATGTAAGGGGAATACATGGAATAGCAGAAACTGCTGTGTGAATACTGACTTGAAAAATCCAATAGCTATATGAAGAGTGAAAATGTGAAAAATGGAATCTGCATTACTGCCATGAACATATGAATCAAGAGAAATTTAGCTACTGAATTGATCAATGCAATAGAGCCCCAACACTACGCCAAAGTATTTCTCTACGTTGGGGTCCCTAGCTTGTGTGTGTCCTCTCATGCAGTTAAAAAACTTACCGTGTATGGGAAGCTGAGACCCAGGCTATTTATGCGTATTATATGGATTGGCAATAGGTGTGGTGGGGAGGGTTCACAAACGAAAAACTACTAACAATAACGAATAACGTTTGGAACACCATTCTAAGTCTGAACTGGGTGCAAAAAACCTAAAAAAACATCACTATGGGGAGATAAGGTATGCACACCAGTGACTATGTAAGGGGAATACATGGAATAGCAGAAACTGCTGTGTGAATACTGACTTGAAATATTTCTCTACGTGCATGAGAGGACACACACAAGCTAGGGACCCCAACGTAGAGAAATACTTTGGCGTAGTGTTGGGGCTCTATTGCATTGATCAATTCAGTAGCTAAATTTCTCTTGATTCATATGTTCATGGCAGTAATGCAGATTCCATTTTTCACATTTTCACTCTTCATATAGCTATTGGATTTTTCAAGTCAGTATTCACACAGCAGTTTCTGCTATTCCATGTATTCCCCTTACATAGTCACTGGTGTGCATACCTTATCTCCCCATAGTGATGTTTTTTTAGGTTTTTTGCACCCAGTTCAGACTTAGAATGGTGTTCCAAACGTTATTCGTTATTGTTAGTAGTTTTTCGTTTGTGAACCCTCCCCACCACACCTATTGCCAATCCATATAATACGCATAAATAGCCTGGGTCTCAGCTTCCCATACACGGTAAGTTTTTTAACTGCATGAGAGGACACACACAAGCTAGGGACCCCAACGTAGAGAAATACTTTGGCGTAGTATTGGGGCTCTATTGCATTGATCAATTCAGTAGCTAAATTTCTCTTGATTCATATGTTCATGGCAGTAATGCAGATTCCATTTTTCACATTTTCACTCTTCATATAGCTATTGGATTTTTCAAGTCAGTATTCACACAGCAGTTTCTGCTATTCCATGTATTCCCCTTACATAGTCACTGGTGTGCATACCTTATCTCCCCATAGTGATGTTTTTTTAGGTTTTTTGCACCCAGTTCAGACTTAGAATGGTGTTCCAAACGTTATTCGTTATTGTTAGTAGTTTTTCGTTTGTGAACCCTCCCCACCACACCTATTGCCAATCCATATAATACGCATAAATAGCCTGGGTCTCAGCTTCCCATACACGGTAAGTTTTTTAACTGCATGAGAGGACACACACAAGCTAGGGACCCCAACGTAGAGAAATACTTTGGCGTAGTGTTGGGGCTCTATTGCATTGATCAATTCAGTAGCTAAATTTCTCTTGATTCATATGTTCATGGCAGTAATGCAGATTCCATTTTTCACATTTTCACTCTTCATATAGCTATTGGATTTTTCAAGTCAGTATTCACACAGCAGTTTCTGCTATTCCATGTATTCCCCTTACATAGTCACTGGTGTGCATACCTTATCTCCCCATAGTGATGTTTTTTTAGGTTTTTTGCACCCAGTTCAGACTTAGAATGGTGTTCCAAACGTTATTCGTTATTGTTAGTAGTTTTTCGTTTGTGAACCCTCCCCACCACACCTATTGCCAATCCATATAATACGCATAAATAGCCTGGGTCTCAGCTTCCCATACACGGTAAGTTTTTTAACTGCATGAGAGGACACACACAAGCTAGGGACCCCAACGTAGAGAAATACTTTGGCGTAGTGTTGGGGCTCTATTGCATTGATCAATTCAGTAGCTAAATTTCTCTTGATTCATATGTTCATGGCAGTAATGCAGATTCCATTTTTCACATTTTCACTCTTCATATAGCTATTGGATTTTTCAAGTCAGTATTCACACAGCAGTTTCTGCTATTCCATGTATTCCCCTTACATAGTCACTGGTGTGCATACCTTATCTCCCCATAGTGATGTTTTTTTAGGTTTTTTGCACCCAGTTCAGACTTAGAATGGTGTTCCAAACGTTATTCGTTATTGTTAGTAGTTTTTCGTTTGTGAACCCTCCCCACCACACCTATTGCCAATCCATATAATACGCATAAATAGCCTGGGTCTCAGCTTCCCATACACGGTAAGTTTTTTAACTGCATGAGAGGACACACACAAGCTAGGGACCCCAACGTAGAGAAATACTTTGGCGTAGTGTTGGGGCTCTATTGCATTGATCAATTCAGTAGCTAAATTTCTCTTGATTCATATGTTCATGGCAGTAATGCAGATTCCATTTTTCACATTTTCACTCTTCATATAGCTATTGGATTTTTCAAGTCAGTATTCACACAGCAGTTTCTGCTATTCCATGTATTCCCCTTACATAGTCACTGGTGTGCATACCTTATCTCCCCATAGTGATGTTTTTTTAGGTTTTTTGCACCCAGTTCAGACTTATAATGTTGTTCCAAACGTTATTCGTTATTGTTAGTAGTTTTTCGTTTGTGAACCCTCCCCACCACACCTATTGCCAATCCATATAATACGCATAAATAGCCTGGGTCTCAGCTTCCCATACACGGTAAGTTTTTTAACTGCATGAGAGGACACACACAAGCTAGGGACCCCAACGTAGAGAAATACTTTGGCGTAGTGTTGGGGCTCTATTGCATTGATCAATTCAGTAGCTAAATTTCTCTTGATTCATATGTTCATGGCAGTAATGCAGATTCCATTTTTCACATTTTCACTCTTCATATAGCTATTGGATTTTTCAAGTCAGTATTCACACAGCAGTTTCTGCTATTCCATGTATTCCCCTTACATAGTCACTGGTGTGCATACCTTATCTCCCCATAGTGATGTTTTTTTAGGTTTTTTGCACCCAGTTCAGACTTAGAATGGTGTTCCAAACGTTATTCGTTATTATTCTTGGAGGAAAGCGACCTGAATTCGATTTTTCCATAGTAGGTTCAGGAGAATAGACCGTTTCTCCGGGCTGTGAAGACCCTTAACATTCAGTGAGCCCACCCGAAGCTCAGCTTGTCTCAGCTTCGTCATACTCCGTCACTGACCTCTGGAGGAACAAACAACAAGTTACACACACAAAAAAAAAAAAAAAAAGAGGGAGGGGGAAAGAGAGGGGGAAAACGGATGAGTGGAAGAGGGGGGGTGGAAAGAATATAGGCAAGCGAAAGCGAAGACCCTTTAGCAGGGGAGAGAGAAAGATGTAGAAGAGCAGAAAGTGAAAAGACAGAAAGTGGAAAAGCAGCTGTTCTGCCGCACGCAGTACCAGGGACCAGCCCAGAAACTGCTTAGGTATAGATAGGGACAAGAACTGACATGTGGCCAGAGCTCCAACCCGCGCCTCACTTATTTAAGCCTGATGACCCAGACCCCAAACAACCGGGGAGGGTCTGTGAAATTAACCTCCCACGGACCCTCCCACCCAAGATGGAAATGCAAAAACCCCCCTCCCCCGCCCGCCCCACAAACGACCCAACGACAACAGATCAAAGTTGCAATGAACATTAGTCAGTATGCTGTGGACTGTTGGGCCAGTCGTATGGCCAGACCACTTGCCATCGGAGCCAGGAGGTCAGGGGGCACCCCCAGGTAACCCCCAACCATACTCCTCTCCCGACCATTCAGTCACCACTTTGGTCACTTCCCCGACCCATCAGCAACCGAGAGATTTCATGACCCTCCAAAATCATCACAGGGGGAGGCCCGGACGCCGTCCCTCCTCCTTCGCCGCCCTGTTGGGGCCTGAGGTTCCCACTCCATCCAGTCCGGGATTGAGCAGTCTGGTATTCCAAGAAAGTCATACAATTTTGAAAGCTCAGAGTGCCTCCTCAATGGGAACACGGAGTCCCCCTTGCGGACAATCAGATGAAAGGGGTGGCCCCATCTGTACGAGGCGCTTGCCTCTTTGATTTTGAGCAGAAGGGGGTGAAGCAACCGTCTCATGTATAGTGTGCGGCTGGAGACGTCCGGAAATAGCTTCACCACAGCCCCATCTACTTCCACAGAGCCCTTCGACCAGGCTCCCTGAAGAATCCTCTCTCTGTCCCCATAATAATGCAAGCGACATAAAACGTCTCTGGGGAAGGAAGCAGATCTGGGGCCAGGCCTTGCGACCCTGTGAATTCTGTCAAAGAGATAGGAGGCCTCAGGTGGGCGATCAGTGACTTGATTGAATATGGATAAGACATTGGTGCGCAGCAGATCTTGGGGCCAGTCCTCCGGTATACCTTTCAGCCTTATATTATTTCTTCTGCCCCTGTTTTCTTGATCGTCCAATAGCAGAGCTAGCTCCCTAATGCGGGCATTAGAAGACTCACAGTCCCGTTCAATCCTTTCCATTCTACCCTCCAGGGACTCCTGTGCTTGCTCTGTTGCCTCTATTCTATCTTCCAGCACCACCATTTCCTCCCTCAGGGTGGTCAGCGCCATCTGCTGGGAGGATTCTATCCTGGCCACCACATCCTCCAGATCTTTTTTGCTGGGGAGTGCCAATATAAGCTCTCTCAAAGCCTGCAAGTCATCCCGGGGGGGGCCAGGGGGCTGGTCGCCTGTCATCAAGGGGTCTTCTGCTTGGGCCAGAGAAGGAGGTGTACCAGGGGTGCAGAGGAACGCAGGGAATCCCAGCACAGGTGATCCCCCAGATGCCGAGGCCTCCACTGCCCCCTCAGTGACATGCTGTGTGGCCGGGCCTGTGGGTCCCCCCCTCCTCCATGCTTCTGTACCTTGACCTGCCGCCGCCGGTCTCCCTGCTGTGACGTTCACCAACTTCTCCCCTTCACCCGACACCCGAGCTGCTGCAGAGGCTGTGGGCGGGCGCCGTGTCGCTCCAGGGGAATCCCCAGCCGGGGAACGCTGCTGAGACGCCGGCGCCATCTTGTCCAGGGCCGCCGGCGGGAGCTCCCGGCCCGACACCGCCAGGTATCTAGAGAGGCTCCCCTGGGGCTTCTGACTCACTCCGGGGGATGCGGAGGCGGGGGCACCGCCCGGTCTTTTCTTGGGGGCCATCTCGGGTGAGAAGGGACCGCAGGAGTCTGCAAAATAAAGCTGTGGGCGCAGGAGCTCTGGAGGTAAGCTTCCTCACGCCACCATGTCTAGGACACGCCCCTGGTGTGCATTTCCTACCCTGGGGGGGAACTAGGGTTTTGTCAGCTCGGTGTAACCCTGTGAGGGATGGTGTAATGTGGGGGTCTATTTGGTGTGTGACACCTGGCGACGCCAGGGTTGTTACATAAGCCCAGATGCAAGGTCTAGTACACCTAGTATTAAGAAAATTATTAGAGCACATCAGGGCCAGGTTTTATGAGCAGCCGGAGAGATAGGTGGGTCTGGCTGCTCACACACCCCACACTTGGGAGTGGTATATATCTTAAAATGGAGACCAGTACTCAAATACCTGTCTGTATGTATGGAGGTTGGAACGCCTCCTGTGGGATATTGTATTGTGAAATCCTGTGTAGGCGAACTCCACAGATGTATGTACAGATCTGTACATATGTATAGATATGTACAGATATGTACAGATGTAGTGGGCAGCACGGTGGCTCAGTGGTTAGCACTGCAGTCTTGCAGCGCTGGGGTCCTCGGTTCAAATCCCACCAAGGACACCATCTGCAAGGAGTTTGTATGTTCTCCCAGTGTTTGCGTGGGTTTCCTCCGGGTTCTCCGGTTTCCTCCCACAATTCAAAAATATACTGTTAGGGACCTTAGATTGTGAGCCCCAATAGGGACAGTGTTGCCAATGTATGTAAAGCGCTGTGGAATTAATAGCGCTATATAAATGAATAAATATTATTATTATTATTACATACTTTTTACTTTCTATTTATTATTTTGTGCCGGAAAGGCTATTTTGTTTCTATTTTTTTAAAGAACTTTATGAGGATGGAATAAATGAGAACTGTTTGCGAGTCAGAACTTTACAATGTGCACATAATCTGAATTTAAAACAAGCCCAGTGCAACAATTGCTGCTAAAAATTGCTGCTAATGTACTTATTGCATTTGCTGAAATAACAAGATGTAGTAGCCTAGAATAACCCCAGCAGCCAGTGAAAACTGCAAGATTTTATTTTTAATACAGAGAATATATATATATATATATATATATATACAGTAGTCCATTTTTTATGACAGTTCCTTTTAAGATTTAAGAAAGGATAAAATGGACCTTGGATTTGGACCTGTATTGCATAAAACATTCACATTTTTTAAATAAAGATGACTAAAGCGGATGGAAAGTACAGGGGAACAGTTTCACAGCCTTCTAACTACTGGAGGGATTCCACCGCTCAGACTCCTATTTTCCTATGAATGTGCTAGTCTGAGTGTTAATGGGGTTTTCGTTTACTTGGACAACCCCTTGTCAACCCGTAAGCTTCCCTTTTTTAAAATAATAAAACTTATGCTCACCTCCGATGCTGGCGCTGTTCCAGCAGAGTTGGTGCTGTCTCTCCCAGGATCAAGTACCAGTGTGACGTCACGTGAACACTGCGTAAAATCAGTGGCCGCTTCACTCTCCTCGACATTGGACAAATTGTTTACATTCGGAAGAAGTGAGAGATGTGGCTCTCTCTTCCTCTCGGGAGAGTGAAGCGTCAGCAGTGATTTTGTGTGAAGTCACAATGGTAGGGGAGAGACATACTAATGTATGGGAGAGAACGTGTTGACACTGCTGGAACAGCAACGGCACTGGAGGTGCGTATAAGTTTTATAATTTTAAAAAGGGGAAACATGGATAGAAAAGGCTTGTTTGAGTAGAGAACAACCTCTTTAAGCTTTGATGCAGCAGACATAGAGGTTGTCAAAAGGTTCCTGTGCTCCATAAGAAGGCAGCAGTATTAAAAATTGGTGGTGGGCTGTGTTACCGGTATTGCTTTGGGGCTCAATCTTGTCAAATTACGCTTCTGTGAATGCAACAGAAAAAAATTGATTTACAAACCAAAATCAATCAGCAATATATGATGTCTATAAGAAGGACGATAAACAGGCAGCTTAACGTTCAGCATTAAGGCATTTTTTTTTGCTAGGAATCGCTTTATACAGCCTTAGATAACTTATTACCGGTCATTCTGGCCTTTCCTGCCCACTTTAAATGGCAGAGGTGAGTGTGAGACTTTCTGAAGTCGTGCTGATCAATAAGGACAGTCACTTGTATTTCTCAATTGTTCTGCAATGAGATAGAGACGGAGTTGAAGAGATCATTCCCCGGAGGGAAGCCTCTGATCAGCTTCTTCCAAGTAGAGAAGCCAGATTAGTTATTCTTAATGCATGGTATAATTGCCCCTACACCTGGGACTTCTATTAAAGGATGCATAACTTAAGCAGGCCTGCAGATGGGTAGCTCTGGAATCGCTGTTCATTTGTGTGCCTGCATTTACTCTGGTTTCTTTCGTTCTATTATTTTACAGATCCAGTAGAACTTACTTCACTAAACCTTCCATGCAAAGTGCGAAATGCAACTGAAATTGTGGGGTGAAGGTGCAGCATATAATAATGGGGGGTGGTCAGTCCATGGTGTTGGGGAGTGTGATTGTCGCTACATCTGGTAATGTTTCAGGCTTCCATTTTTCTCCTGCTATTTCTAACAAAATTATTTTAATATATGACGTGACTCTGCTGCAATGAAGGTCAGGCTGGTCATTTATATACACAATGAAATTCGGATTTCATATCCATCAATGCCTGGCTGTCATTTATTGTAATAAATCTGTCTCGTAAATGCCAGTGGACTATTTTAATACTTTAACAGTCTGAGTGTCACTTAAAGGAACCAAATCCCGAATGTATGTATCTGGTGGATGAGTCTGCTGGGGAGGAAGCCACTATTGGTTGGGAAACTAACTCACTTAAGCGGGCTTTACACGCTGCGACATCACTAGCCGATGCTAGCGATGGCGAGCGTGATAGCACCCGCCCCTATCATTATGCCGATATGTGAAGATCGCTGCCGTAGCGAACATTATCGCTACGGCAGCGTCACACGTACTTACCTGCTCGGCGACGTCGCTGTGACCGGCGAACCGCCTCCTTTCTAAGGGGGCGGTTCGCTCGACGTCACAGCGACGGAAGCGGCCGCCCAATCAAAGCGGAGGTGCGGAGATGAGCGGGACGAACATCCCACCCACCTTCTTCCTTCCTCATTGCTGGCATGTGGCAGGTAAGGAGATGTTCCTCGTTCCTGCGGCATCACACGTAGCGATGTGTGCACACGAGCGATAATTGGGAGAGGACCCCCATGTCAACGAGGAGCGATTTTGGACGTTTTTGCAACGATCCAAAATCGCTCCTAGGAGTCACACACAACGAGATCGTTACAGCGGCCAGATGTCCGTCACAAAATCTGTGACCCCAACGAGATCGCTGTTGCGATCTCATAGCGTGTAAAGCCACCCTTACTATGTGGCTAGGAAAGTTTTGCTATATCAGTAGGGGACCCCGATGCAATAACGATGAGGGGATTGTGCCTAACTGGCACTCAATGGCGTTTCTGTTAAGTCTCCTCCATGATGGTGTAAACTGTAGGACCACTGCCAATTAGAGAAAGGGCCCGATTGCAGACAGGAGTGGGTTTCGGTGCAGTTTCAGATCTTACACCTCCCTTTATTGTTTTGGGCTTATGGGAGGCTCAAGAGTTAATTATGGGTCAAAATAAGATGGTTTCACTAACACGGGGGTGAGGCAGTATGCTCCTCCCACCAAGGTTCACTGGTAATACTGGTTATAATTCGCACCCCCTTTTTGTCCTTCCTATTACCCCCTCTGTCCTACATCCTGCTGAAAGGCATTGGTTCCTTCCACCCCTTAATAGGGCCGTGCACGCCCATCGGCCTCTTGACTGAGCTCCCCGCCTCCCTCCTCTTGTGTTTATGGTATTATTTTATTTGCAGATATGGTTTTCTTGTTTTTGTGAAATAATTCAAGTCACAGATGGTGGTTTATAAAAGAAACGGTTGGAGAATATTGAACCGAGGATGAACTTGTCCTCTGGAATTCCGGTGATGCATACCGTTTCGGATGTTAAAACTTGTTATATGGTTAAAAAAAGAAATAGTTAATGAAATGAAAAGATAATAAAATAAAGAGTAAATTTCTGAGTATTATTGGCGTCGTTTAATGCAAGGGAGGTGGGTAGTAAGTTAGTAAGATGGTGGTATGTCTGTTGTCCTACATATGCTGTATGCTGATGATTTCCACTGAGTTATCTCACAATCTTATCTGTAGGAGACCCCCTGACTGTCCCCCTATAGATGATGCTAAAGATAAAGGGGATCAGATGTAAGGAATTTTAACAATTCTTCTCAATCTCAGGGGTGATAATCCTTCACCTGAGATGTCAGGCAGCAGTTGACTACCCTCTGAGGATTCACAACAAGATCAGGATTCAGGGAATAAACCTCTAAGCCAAACAAACTGATATTGTAGTTCCTGTTGATATTGATCATGACCCCCCGAGGAAGATACACGAAAAAAGTGTGAAACAACTGAAAATATGTCTTATATTCTAGGTTCTTCAAAGTAGCCACCTTTTGCTTTCATTACTACTTTGCACACTCTTGGCATTCTCTTGATGAGCTTCAAGAGGTAGTCACCGGAAATGGTTTTCCAACAGTCTTGAAGGAGTTCCCAGAGATGCTTAGCACTTGTTGGCCCTTTTGCCTTCACTCTGCGGTCCAGTTCACCCCAAACCATCTCAGTTGGGTTCAGGTCTGGTGACTGGAGGCCAGGTCATCTGGCGTAGCACCCCATCACTCTACTTCTTAGTCAAATAGCCCTTACACAGCCTGGAGGTGGGTTTGGGGTCATTGTCCTGTTCAAAAATAAATGATGGTCCAACTAAACGCAAAACCAAATGAAATAGCATGCCACTGCAAGATGCTGTGGTAGTCATGCTGGTTCAGTATGCCTTCAATTTTGAATAAATCCCCAACAGTGTCAGCAGCAAAGCACCCCCACACCATCACACCTCCTCCTCCATGCTTCACGGTGGGTACCAGCCATGTAGAGTCCATCCGTTCACCTTTTCTACAAAGACACGGTGGTTGGATCCAAAGATCTCAAATTTGGACTCATCAGACCAAAGCACAGATTTCTACTGGTCTAATGCCCATTCCTTGTATTCTTTAGCCCAAACAAGTCTCTCCTGCTTGTTGTCTGTCCTTAGCAGTGGTTTCCTAGCAGCTATTTTACCATGAAGGCCTGCTGCACAAAGTCTCCTCTTAACAGTTGTTCTAGAGATGAGAAGGTGTGTCCAAACTTTTGGTGTGCACTGTATATTACGTGTATTTCTACTTTGATACATTCCATTGTATCGTTCCTTCCCCTCTCCCGATCTTGGTTGCCATTGCCTATGATCTTGATCTCTATGGAGACTATTATCTGATTATTCCTTGACATTATCATTAGTCATTATCAGCTGTTTACATCTTTATATAACCTCCAATTTTCCACGCTATATATCATATACTTCTGTTTTTCTTCTCTTTGATCATTTGGTCTCATTGTTCTACATTCGTACATATACAGATAGTTCCTATTGATGAAGGTCTAAATTATGACCAAAACGTCTGATGATTGAACTGTTGGCTGTTGTTAATAAAAATCATCGTTTTGCATCTATTTGGAGTGCCTGGCTTAATTACAGTCATACTATGAGCTATAACTTGCTACTTGATCCACACCTTCCAGGGACATCTATACCCCAATCAGGCCTCTTGATGAACCTTGAAACAAAGGAGAAACGCGTTGAGGCTGATTTGTAAATGATGACATCTACAAGGAGAGTGTTTTTTGGCTTTTCTCTTCATTTTTTCTGATCTTTGTTTTGTTTTATAACTTATATTGTGGGCTCTTTCATTCATTTTTTTGTACACCAGTAGCCCTGGCATTTTGATTTGCTGTTGCATGCGGTATCTATTAGGATCTAGCATGGCATCTTAATAGTGGACACCACTGTTGTTATCTCCTTTGATCCTGGTTATTAAAACTTATTTGATCAGACTTGGTTTTGTGGATAATTTCTGATAGGATCCAGTTTAGGGACTCATCGGGGTCTTTAAAGGTGAGTCATCGTTGACCAGGGGCGCCAATTGCGCTTTATTAGGGTGCCAACCTCCGCGGCAATAGTGCTAGAAAACAGAAGCGCTGATAGGGTTTTACCAGATAAGTAACAGGTTAGTATATAAATTAATACACTCACCAAATGTGGTTGTGAAGGGTCACAACCACCATAGATAACATAGGATAATGGCGGCTGCCGCGGCCCCACGTGGAGAAGTCTTCAGAATAGGAGGAGAAAAAGGGGTTAAACCCGCGCAATCCGCCAAATAAGATGTAGAAATGTTGATAAATGAATCACTCTTTTATTCCATAGGTCTACGCGTTTCGAGGTGTAAAAACCTCTTCCTCAGGACCAGATATTCTGGTCCTGAGGAAGAGGTTTTTACACCTCAAAACGCGTAGACCTATGGAATAAAAGAGTGATTCATTTATCAACATTTCTACATCTTATTTGGCGGATTGCGTGGGTTTATCCCCTTTTTCTCCTCCTACTCTGAAAACCTCTGCGGCAAGGTAGGGTGAGACCGTAGGGACAACGGTAGGGCCCTTCAGGTTTACCTCTATCCTTGCTTATCTCACTTTTGTTGGTCCTTTTCGCCTGCTTTTTGGAGTGCTCTCCTCACATCTAGTTTTTAAATAAATTAAATAAAATTTGTAACTTTTAGGAATTTTTGTTTTCGTTAATACCCATTGGGATTCCTCCTATATCCTTGATTGTTAGCCAACTATGACTTGCTACACCCGTTTTTAAAAGGAAAAGGCGCATTCAAGTATTATATTAACTGAATTTACTGATCATCACGTTTTTCTACAACAATAATAACACCATAAAAAAAAAATTACATTTTTTTTCTTGAGGTGATGATTTCCAAGCTTCTACCATTGGATGTCCAAGTGCATGCGCTGACAAGAAGCCACCTGGCTGACTTAGTAATACAAGCTCCAGTATACCAAAAATAAAAAAAAATAATTAGTCACCAGCCGTCTGATGCTCTTCTTTGTTTCGGAAAAAGAAAAAAAAAAAAAAAGGAGGGTGCAGTTAAAAAAAAAAAAATAAAAAAAAAAATCCTCAGTCATTTAGTACAAGTCATTTTACATGCTGGGATAATGAAGTATAAAAATGCCTTCAAAGAACTGATTTCTTAGATTTAACTCACTACCAGCCAAGCTTTTTGTGAGGCCCCAAGGAACACGCATTCCCTGCTCCAGCCAAACAAAAGGGCTGCAAATTCATCAAACTATTTAATTATGCCTCTTTATTTTTCTCCATTAGCAGGTCCTGCCAGTACAAAGTAAATAAAGCCACCATGGTCTTTCCCCAGCAGACACATTGACTGGTATTATTCTTTATTCAGTTTACAATATAAAGGTTTCTATTGCTCCCCCCTTCTCCTCCCTTTCTCCTCCTCGTTCCCATCTTGGCTAGTTTCCTAATACAAGCATCACAAATTGGAGTGCCCAAATGCACATGCATGGTCTTGGTAAATAGCTGCCTGCCGCTAAGGCTTTCTGCATTGCAAGCACATAGTCCATCCAGGCGGCGGTGTCGAGAGAGGCAGCCGGCGGCAGCCAAGCAGCACTTTACAGCCTCGTTGAAAAAAAAAGAGAGGAGCTTTTTATCCTCTAGTAAATTTGCTTTTTACATCTATTTCTTTTCAGAGGGGTTTTGTTATTGAGCTCACTGTCCACAAATTCCATTGATCTCTGGCTGTGACTCAATCCATATGCTTATGCTTTGACACCGGCTCAGCAAGCCAGCCATACAAATCCTGTTCAGTCGGCAAAACGTATTGATTTTATAGATTTCCCCCAAAGTTGTGATAATGATATATCATTGTTAAATTTGGTAGAACAAACTGCTTTCCCAATCTGTCAATGCAAGCATGAAAACCAATTCACAGCCCTGTTTAGAAGGCTTTCTAGTTCCTGAAGAGTAAGTATTACCTAAAACCCTACTGAGCTTGATAGTCAATCGCTTCCACTCTCCGCGGCCGGGACTGATTGGCCTCCGGTTGAATAATAAGCCTTATTTCTTGCTGCTCATTACTTTTTATTATTTTTTTTTTAACTGTTCTTATTTTTAATTACTGACATTCAGCATCTCGTATCAATTAATTTTTCACATCACGCTCAGGGAATTTTCTAGATTTTTAGGTGCAATTAAAATATTTTTTTTTCAGACAAAAGTGGTTGTAACAAATTGTTCTTTTTCTTTTAATCAGAATTCTTCCAGTTAATTAAACCTTGGGTACAATGATCTTTATTTTTTTTTTTGCAGATAATTGTGAGATTTTTGGTGGCCGCCACGCACACTGCCTTTCGGTCTTAATGCTGCCTTAATGGAGGGAGCTGACAGTTGTCATAAACAATTACATAGAAATCACTTCTCCTTTCATTAAGCAATCATCTCTTTTCAGCCATTCTCAAATACCCTAGAAACTTTTGTTCAGTCTTCCATGCATAGAAAAGTGCAGAGTTTATTCTTGGTCTTAAGAAAATAAAAAAATAAAATGGCTACGATACATGGCATTTTATTCTGCGGTGTTGTGCTAAAATCAAGCTGTTCCTTAATTGCAATGGTCCACATTTTGCAGGGCCAGTCATCTTTCTCTTCAGCATTTGTTCAGCTCCTCTGGGAGGAGCAATTTACAGAAAGCATTATCGATTTTCACTATAATAAGGCCTGAGATGTCCTACAGTCTATTCACAATTGGCACATTGCATCTTGACTCATATAACAGTACATATGCAATCCAACTGCACATAGGTCATTACAAGCTTCTCGCCTCCACATTTATTTATCTCATTTCTATTTGATTGTATGTCATACAAATTATATATATATATATATATATATACCATATATATATATATATACAGTGTCGTGCAAAAAGCTGAAAAGTTAGAAAGCTTTCAAAAATAGAAATGATAGTTTATTTTTGTGAATTAACAAATTAAAAATTTAAATCACATCAATATTTGGTGCAGCCGCCCTTTGACATCAAAACAGCATCAATTGTTTTAGGTACAATGGCACAAAGTCATGGATTTTGTACACTTAGGCTAGGTTCGCACACTGCGTCTTTTTGACGCTGCGTTTTTGTGCGTTTTTGGCCGCTAAAAACGCACAAAAACGCACCTGCGTCGAAAAAACGCATCAAAAAACGCATGCGTTTTTGCCACGATTTGGTGCGTTTTTGGCTGCGTTTTGCTGCGTTTTTGATCTCCTGCGTTTTGCATTGCATTGCATGGGGGGAAAATGCAGAAAAACGCAGGAAAGAACTGACATGTCCATTTTTTTTTTTAACTCAAAAACGCAGGTAAAAAAAACAGATGTGTGCGGTCAGCAAAAATGAAAACTCATAGACTTTGCTGGGGAAGCAAAGTCCTGCAGTTTTGAGGCCAAAAACGCACCCGAAAAACGCGCAAAAACGCCGCGAAAAACGCACTGTGCGCACATAGCCTTAAGCGGGATTTACAGACTACGAGATCACTACAGCGATCTCGTTGGGGTCATGGATTTTGTGACGCACATCCGGCCCCTGTAGCGATCTCGTTGTGTGTGACTCCTAGGAGCGTTTTTGGATCGTTGCAAAAATATCCAAAATCGCTCCTCGTTGACATGGGGGTCCTCTCCCAATTATTGCTGCTGTCGCTTGGGTGAAGTTGATCCTCGTCCCTGCGGCAGCACACATCGCTACGTGTGATGCCGCAGGAACGAGGAACCTCTCCTTACCTGCCACATGCCAGCAACGAGGAAGGAAGAAGGTGGGCGGGATGTTCGTCCCGCTCATCTCCGCCCCTCCGCTTTGATTGGGCGGCCGCTTAGTGACGTCGCTGTGACGCCGAGCGAACCGCTCCCTTAGAAAGGAGGCGGTTCGCCGGTCACAGCGACGTCGCCGAGCAGGTAAGTGTGTGTGACGCTGCTGTAGCGATAATGTTCTCTACGGCAGCGATCTTCACATATAACGATAGGGGCGGGTGCTATCAAGCTCGCCATCGCTAGCATTGGCTAGCGATCTCGTAGCGTGTAAAGCCACCCTTATAGTCTGGTGTGTGAGTAACTAATTACACCAAGCAGGTGATAATGATCATCACTTTCATATTTCGTTTGAAACACAGTCATTAACTGAAACAGATACAGCTGTGTAGGAGGCTTAAAACTGGGTGAGAAACAGACTTAGGCCAGAATCACACTTGCTAGTGCCTCGCGTGTAACTCGCGCGAGTCTCTCATTGAATCACCCGGCATGGCCGCACACTATGCATACAGGAGCGTCTGAGCTTCATAGAGATACATGCAAACGACCCGCTCCTGTCAGGGGAGTGTGCGGCCATGCCGGGTTCTACCATGAGAGACTCGTGCGAGTTACACACAAGGCACTAGCAAGTGTGATTCTGGCCTTAGGCCGGCTGCACACTTGCGATTAACTCGCACGAGTGCAATGCGAGAAAATCTGGCATTGCACTCGGACCAATGTTAAGCAATGAGGCAGCTCCCATCTGCAATTTTTTGCTGAGTCCAAATCGGACTAAGAAAAAAATCGCAGCATGCTGCATTTTGGTGAGTTTCTCGCACGAGTCTCTTCAATGCAAGTCTATGGGTGCGTGAAAAAAAACGGATGTCACATGGACGGCACACGGACCATCCTAGTGACATTCGTTTTTCTCAATACATTTCACGCATGTAGCAGAGAACACTGTAAGTGCTCCTGTACATAACAGTACATGATTAGCAGCTGCTGAGGGTAAAAACTGATTGCACACTGACAGCACACTGATGAAATGTGAACAGAAATCATCCGACTTTCTAGCATGAGAATCGGACCGATTTTACACTCGCAAGTGTGATTCCAGCCAAACGCTGTTACAAAGGTGAGGTTGTGGAAGACAGCTTCATTTCAGAGGCCTTACACCATTGCAAAACTGAACATGGCAACAAGACACAAGGTAGTTATACTGAATCAGCAAGGTCTCTCCCAGGAAAAGCTTACGGCCAGAGTTGCACTTGCGTATGACTCGTGCGAGTCTCGCATCGGTATCACCCAGCACGGCCGAACACTCTCCTGACAGAAGCAGGTCGGCTGCACGCTTGTGTCCGGACAGCATCAGGCTGTGTCGGGTGATACCGATGCGAGACTCGCACGAGTCATACGCAAGTGGAACTCCGGCCTACAAAGCAGTCTGGGGTTTCTGGATGTGCTGTTCAAGGCCTTCTGAAGATGCAACCTAGAAATGGACAATATTAGGATCTGTAGACTCAGTAGTCACCAATATTGCCCCAATGAAGAAGAATAGTGCTGAAAGACAGTTAGCGCAAAAAATAGGGTCTTATCAAATGACATCAGTGTGAATTAAAGGGAACCTGTCACTAAATTTGGTGATTATAAGCTGCGGCCACCACCAGTGGGCTTTTATATACAGCATTCTAAAATGCTGTATATAAGAGCCCAGGCTACTGTGTAGACCGTAAAAATAACTTTATGATACAGACTGGTCGGATGGGTGTCTCCGTTCTTCGGGTCCGGTGCTTCCTCTTTCAGCCATCTTTGTCCTCCTTCTACTGAAGCCTGGGTGCGTGACGCGTCTTACGCCATGCACACAGGCCGGTATTGAGGTTGTGCGAAGACGCACTACAATACTTTGATCTGCCCTGAGCAGGATCACAATGCCAATCCAGTCTGCACTGGACCGACCCTTAGGTGAGTATTATAAAGTCATTTTTACGTTCTACACAGCGGCCTGGGCTCTTATATACAGCATGTTAGAATGCTGTATATAAGAGCCCACTGGTGGTGGCCACAGCTAATAGTCACCAAATCAGGTGACAGGTTCCCTTTAAACTCTAGAGGCGCTCGCCTTCGTCAGTTCTATAAGTTATAACTGACTGTAGAAACCTGAACGCAACGGCTTTTGCGGCTCCACATGAGACGAGGATAACCGTTGGATAGACAAGTATGAGTGCTGCACTTCCGTGAGTATGAAAAAGGCTCAGAGGGTATTACTAGTGATTTTTATTTCAATGCGTTTCAGAAATAAACCCCTCTCCTTCTTCAGGAACAATCACATAAAATGGTAAATTGTACTATCTGGATATAAATAGATACCAGATACTGTGCATTAAAGAAAGAGGGCGTTTTCTATAAAAATAACTGGGCCTTTTTCATACTCATGGAGGCACTTTTTCTTGTCTGTCCAACAGTATAATACAACAGTACAATATACAGTAAGACGCAGCAGTCACCCAAGTAAACTCACTGCAGCAGATGAAGACACAACCTACTAAGCTTCGGAAATCGGAAGTGTCATCAGCTCAGCATTGGAAGCAACCAGTGAGACCCAGTTGCAGCCATCTACTGTTAGGACAACTTTGGCCTGAAGTCATCTTTCTGCAGCCAAAAAGTCATACTTTTTACATAAAACAAGGCCAAGTGACTCAACTATGCATGATAACATAGGAACTGGGGTGCAATAAAAAAGACAGCAGGTGCTCGAGCCCGATAAATCAAAATTTTAAATATTTGGCTGTAACACCAGGCAGTGTGTCAGTAAAGGGCTGCGCGCAAGAGTGAAGCGTGGAGAAGGTCCCTTGCAAAATAGTGGCTCCATTTAAGGAAATGGAATTGGAGAATTGGTCAGGATGAAAGATGTCCTAAAGGCTGGTGTCACACTTGCGAGTGCCTCGCGTGTATCTCGCACAAGTCTCACGTTGCATCACCCGGCACGGACTTACACTCTTCTCACAGAAGCGTCTCAGCTGCATAGAGATGCATGCAACTGACCTGCTCCTGTCCGGAGAGTGTAAGTCCGTGCCGAGTGATGCAACACGAGACTCGTGCAAGATACATGCGAGTCACAAATGAGACATCGGCCTAATGCTGAGAAGGTAGATAATTATCCATCATTAATTACCATCAGGGAGATGCCTGATTGGCTTCAAACATGTGTTGCAGCAAGACGCATACCGAAAATATGTAGCCAATGTCATTAAGAACAAGGTGTCCTGGAGGTGATGATCCAGCCTTACAGAGCCCTAGTCTCAACATCATCCAGTCTGCCTGAATATGTCACACAGAGATTTTCACAAACTTTGCCGACTGTCATGGTGGCATCAGGTTCTGTTCAGTTTACAGATTCTTTACATTTCGCCTGAGAAATTCTCTGGTGTCTGGGATCAAAGCAGGCAGACTCGGGTGTCGACCTGCTGTGTGAAGATTCATAGGCAGGCTAGCAAGAGTTAATGTCTGCTAGTCTGCTAGTTAGTCTCCTTTGATCACATGTGTGGAAGCCAATCAAATCTGCTCCCCTCCTAATTATGCTGGCCGAATCATTCCACCTATACCAGCTAATCCTAGTTGGTCTGGTGAGGTGTGGTGTTCCAGATTATCTGGTGAAAGTAGTGCATAGTGCTTTGTGTGGTTGTGGAGTATACCCTTATTGTCTTTTCTAGTTACTTTCCTGCTCTTGTTTTCCTCCTGTATCTCTTATTGTCTAGTCCTGTATGTGTGTGTGCAGTGTATCAGAGTTTTGGTTTTCCCTTATTACACTCCTGCCCTGTCTTTCCCTGGTGGGGGTATCAGATTAGTTGTGATCAGCAGCAAAGCAAGGAACGGAAATCAGGCATCTCCACCATTAGGATTATGCCTGAGGTTAGGGATAGCATAGGACTCCTAGCAAGAGGGACAGCCTAGGGGCCCCTATCCCTCGTTATGCAACAGTCACATCATGACAGATAACATGAAGAAACAGTAGACTCTGCACAAGCCTCATACACAGAAGATCTGGGTTTAGTTCTTCAAGATGTTTGGAACAACCAAGCTCTATCAAAACTGTTTAAAGGTCGCTTTACACGCAACGACATCGTTAACGAGATATCGCTGGGGTCACGGAATTCGTGACGCACATCCTGCCTCGTTAGCGACGTCGTTGCGTGTAACAATCCCAAATACTCACCTATTCATTGATTGTTGACACGTCGTTCATTTTGCAAATATCGTTGCTCGTTCTGGACGCAGGTTGTTAGTCGTTCCTGAGGCAACACACATCTCTACGTGTGACACCCCGGGAACGACGAACAACAGCGTTCCTGCGTCCTCCGTCAACGAGGTGGGTGTGACGTTCATGCTGCTGCTCTCCACCCCTCCGCTTCTATTGGTGGCCTGCTCTGTGATGTCGCTGTGATGCAGCACGAACTGCCCCTTTAAAAAAGAGGTTGTTCGCTGGCCACAGCGACGTCGTTAGGAAGGTAAGTTCGTGTGACGCGTACCTGTGATATTGTTCGCCACGGGCAGCGATTTGCCCTTGAAGCACGCACGATGTCGCAGCGTGTAAAGCGTCCTTAAGTGTATCTAGAAGAATTGATGCTTTTTTGAAAAAAAAGGGAGTTGGCCCCAAATACTGATTTGATTTAGATTTCTTTTTTGTTAATTCACTTTGCATTTTGTTAACTGATAAAAATATACTAACATTCAAAGCATTCTGATTTTGCAGCATTTTTCCACACCTGCCTAAAATGTTTGCACAGTACTCTATATACGCGACTCTATTGAAATTGCAATACCAAGAAGAAAAGGTTGTGGAATTATGAAAACCACAGAATGGATTGACATGTTAATAATATGCAAATAATGAAAAAATAAACATAATTTTCAAAATATCTCAGTTTATTGCGTATCGAACAGGAACACCATGTGTAAAAATCCCCTTGGCTGCTATCAATGTAATGGTCGTCTGAGGAATATTCCCGAACTCTGAATGCACTTGGGCATGATCCCCTACTAGCAACTCCCTGTGTAATTGTCAACCAATGACATCCCAGTTGTGCTCAGCGAGAGTCTGGAGACGCCAAAGGCCATACCGGTAGCAGTATGTTTAGTCCACGTAGGCTGTTCAAACTAGCATAGGCAACACGTGGCCTAAGAACTCCTGGAACACTTTCACATTCTTTTGCGAAGGCCTCTTCATGGCGTTGTCCACGTAGTTTATAGATTAGGGTGCTTTCACACATCCGGTTTTTGCCGTCAGGCACAATGCGGCAAATACCAGATAAAACGGATCCGGCGCCAGATGCATTTTTTTTCCTCATTGAATTGTATTAGCGCTGGATTGTGCCTGACGCCCTTGTGTTGCATCCGGTGTGCGCCGGATCCAGCAAAATTTCTGTGTCCAGCTGCCAGAAAGGACGCAGCATGGAACGCTTTTTGGCAGCGGCAAAAAAAGACACCCCCCCGGTGTTATGTACAATGAAAGACTATGGGCGCCGGATCCGTCGTAATGCGGCATACAACGCATTACAGCAACGGATTCCGGTTTTTGCTACTTAGCATGCTCAGTAGCACAACGGATCCGTCCAAAAACTGAAGGAACTGATGGGAAAAACTGATGCAACTGATCAGTTTTTTCGCCTGATCCGTTGCATCAGTTTTTACACCGGATTGTGCCTGACAGCAAAAACCGGATATGTGAAAGCACCCTAATTTCTGGCTATCTTTGCATCCAAAACAAAAGCAGGACTTCTTCACTTAAGAGGATAGACCTCAATTCCAACTTCCATTGCATTTTGCTTTGCAACATATTAGCCTTTGAAATTGGTAGCGAGAGGTCAATGGACAACCTGTAGCTGGACATCTGGCTCATAGCCCAATGTTGTGCAACCGACTTCTAATAGTTTCACCTAGTACAGAATGTATTATTACATGACCATGTAGACAACACCTTGAGGAGAGAACGTCACATAGTCCCTTCTCTCAGGTATGAAAGATATTAAATTATATTATTACACATTTGCAGCTCCATTTCATACATGTACAGTCATCGGAGCACCTAACAGCTGACCTACGGAAAGGTTATCAATATATTATGAATGGAGAAACCCTTTAATATAGCTTTATGTTTCAATATTTTATTTATTTATTTATTTATTTTAAATCATCACATAACCATCAAATAAAAATGTAATATATCTTTATACCAGTTGGAGGTTTATTTATTTATTTTTAAATTTAAAATTTGTATTAGAATTTTAAGGACAGAAAGTGGAAATCACATACTCATTACAATTGCGCCCAAAGTTAACATCAACCGTGCAATAATTACAAAACTTAATTAGCATTGAAGTTTATTTTTAAGAAATAGAGCTTTAAATATTCTGCATAAATGATAAAATTCTGTCTCCCTTTAGCCACCACTAGAGGGGGTCTATTAACGTACTGCGCTTATTGAAATATTGTACAATAGCTCCCACTAGTGGTGGCCAATATTAGAAAAACTGAGCTCTTACTAGTACAGAATATATTAAAATTAATAAAAAATACAATTTAAAGATAGGGATTTATTTAAAGGTGCAATTGCATGATCAGGGCTAATCTAACTTCTTTCTAACCAAGGATCATTGTACCAGAGTCTGTAATATTATCTCACGATCCCTGAAGACCGGCATGAGATATTGTGGCATCTCCGTCCTGTAATAAGCTGTCATATCATAGAAAGAAGATGACTGTGTGCTGCCAGTAATTAACCCATTACCTTCCATTAATGGAAGGCAGCATAGTACTGCTGATTTAGCTGTCGATAGCATTGGATTATCTATTACTAATTAGAGTGTGTCATTAGCATTCACTTACAAGAAGGACAATTATGGCCCAGCAACCCCAGAGAATTACTGTAAAGAGATGCTGTTTTCTTAATGGAATGCTATGGCTATAATAAAACTGACATAAGATTTTGTTTCGCTGACGTATACTGTATACTTATATGAGTAAATGTCTGAGTATTAATATATTCCTTGTTAAGGTTGTATATACTGTACATTAGCCATGTTTTCCGTATTGGCAAATCAGTATATATCTTGGGCAGATCACTAATGAGAATCCGTTGAAGAGTCAATCAACCTGACTCACTTTTAAAGGTGAACACTACCTTTATATTGTCCCCTTCACAGATTTGCCGAGGAGTCTATCGACTCATCAAAATTCAGAATTTCGCTGCAGCAAGCGATAGTTGCTCTCACACGGAGGAGAAGCATACACTCCAGTAAAAATGGAATTACTCTTTTAATCGGTTGTCTGTTTGAGTTAGTAGGCAGGGTTCCCTCATTTAGGACCCTCATCTGTAGCCATCAGAGCAGATATAAATAGTGTATCTCATTTTGATGGACTTGGCATGCTCGTGCATTACATTAGAAGGGTTGATTTATAAAGACAAACTCTGTCCATCAAGGGGATCCCCCCACTTGGAAACCCTTTTATTAGCCAAAAACAACAGGCACTATGTAAGGCCCCTTTCACACGTCAGTGATTCTGGTACGTTTGTGCTTTTTTTTATACGTACCAGAATCACTGACATACGCAGACCCATTATAATCAATGGGTCTGCTCACACATCAGTGATTTTTCACTCAACGTGTCTCCGTGCAGCGTGCACCCTTTGCCGTGATTCTGCACAGAGACATGTCAGTTTTTGTCTGGCATCACTGATGACCCACGGACCACACTATGGTGTGATCCGTGTGTGATCAGTGAAACACGTACAAGAAAATCACGAACATATTAAATATTAAAAATTTTCAACTTACCTTGTCTGCGATTCGCTCTGCAGCCTCTGCTTTCGGCAGCTCCTGCCTGGCTCATGAATATTCATGAGAGCAGGAAAACCCAACCAGGAAGTAGGTGCTGAGAGCGGTGGGCGGACGCTGCAGAGCCAGAGACTTCAACACCATGGACATCAGCAGTGAAGACAGGTGAGTAATGTCCATATGAAATCACGAGATCACGGATCACGGATTGCACATGGACAACCCACGTGTGCCGTGAATCACAGAACACGGAGGGACATGTGCGTGTTTTACACGTCAGTGAAGAACGTCAGTGTTTTTCACTGACGTGTGAAACGGGCCTAAGAGAGGATACTGTTCTGGGTGCTCATCTGAATGGCTGCCATGTAACATATTACATTTAAGTGTAATTTTTGTTTTTTAGGGATATTGCTAGACGTTCAAAGGAGCAAACATCTGCTCAGTCTTTGATTAGACAACCCCTTTATTCCCCTTTATTAGTCAATTGATTTTATTGTAAACGTGTCATGTTGTATGTAATGACAGAACAAAGGCCCCTAGGCTGGCCCTGAGACTTGAGACCATGCGCTGTCCCTTATCTTGGAGGTAGGCTTGATGGTAGCCAGATCCGAGCCCCCAGCGTGATACAGACTCCTGTCTGAGCAATGATCTTACGCCCCAGAAAACACAATAACAAAACCCCACAAAATGACATGGGCAAGGGAGAACAAAAACTAGTACACACTGTACTCAAAACACACAGGAGAGACAATATGTGTACAGGGGAACAATGAAAAAGGGGAGGAAGTAACGCACAACAGGGGAACGTTCACACCACTCAAAATCGCAACACACATCACCATAAAAAGAATAACCAACAAGACCGGGATCACTGGAGCTTATGCTGAAACATACTGGAAGAAAGCTGTGCCTTAAATAGAAAGGAAACAGCTGCATGTGGCAATTAGAAACCTGAGCTCATAGATCCTGCTCGCCAGTCTGCACGAATTAACTCCTGCAGAGCAGAAAACCAGTGAACCTGAATCAGCCAATGTCCGGCTCTGGCTGAACAATTTAGAAGCCTCAGGTTGCTTGTCAGACTCTGTAGTCTGGAGATAGTCTGACGCCACCATGCCACCAGGGGTGCACGGAGCCGAACATCGCATGACAAAACTATGTAATAAGTAATCTCGCTGGTGGAAGTGCTGCAGTAAAATTAAAGACTTGTTTACAAATTCCCCAAGTGATTACATGTGATAGGTAGGGGCCGTAGCAGTGTTAACACCCGATAATAAGTGTACAGAAAAAGCCAGTACTCACTGGAAAATGCATTGAGTGTTGTGGAGCTGCTGGTCATCCTATGACAATCTTTATTAATCCTTAAAGAGGACCAACCGCCAGGATTTTCATATATAAACTAAAACCAGTGCTATACTGGCACTATCATGCTGATTGTAAACATGTCTTTAGTTGTGAGATCAGATGTATAGTTTCTGAAATACAGGCAAGCAAAGTTTGTGAAATACACTGTTACTTGATTGATAGGTGCTGCTGCTGCAGAATATCTAATAGGTGGGCTGGATTTTGCTAGTTATTCCCGCCCCTTTTTGCTGCCTGTCCTTCCTCCCTCCCCCTGTCTTTATTACTACAGGGGGAAGGAAGAACAAGAAGGCAGACAGGAGTGGGAATAACTAGTAAAACCCGACCCACCTATTAGAAATTTCGTTGCATCTATCATCAAATAACAGTGAATTTCACAAACTTTACTTGCCTATATTTCAGAAAGTATACATCCGATCTCACAACTAAAGGTATGTATAGAATCAGCATGCTAGTGCCAGTATAGCACTGGCTTTAGTTTATATATTAAAAATCCTGGTGGTTGGTCCTTTTTTATGTTGCCAGAGTGGGTTAAACCAATTAACATCCTGTATAAAACACTATGTCACAAGAACCACAAAAATATTTAGATCAAGGTAGAATATTCATACACCACCAAAAAGCTACCTCTAAAAAAATATATTTTATTAATAAATATTAAAAGGAACACCTATAGTATTCTCGATTTCGACAAAAACACAGACACATGAAGAAAAACACATAAGGTGTACAAGTGTCAAAAAGTGCTATGCCCGTACCAGATGATAAGACGGGAAAGAGGGATAGTTCAAAGGAAAATAAATTATTTTCCAATATATATAAGGACGGGACCAATCTGCATGGATCCTAATCTTCCCCTTCCTCACAGCGGAGGGTGCCTTAATTTTTTGGACACCCCCCGCTCCAGATGGCTCACCCTCTCTGTCCCGATCTTCCTCTAGCAGGGGCGACCACCACCAGAATCCAAGTGTATAAACTGTGATACAGACAGAACCACAAACATACAACACCGACAATTATTGCATTAAATATGTATATAGTTCCCTAAATAATCTTAGTTTCCCTCATTGAGGAACAATATATATATATATAGGTTGTTAGGTAAGAGTCGAGAGGTCTACTTATCTTATAGACACCCCCAACTCTCCCAACGCGTTTCACTCCTCCTAACGCAATACAAGGGGAATCATCAGGGGATCAATTAGAATAACTCCTCAATATGACACAAATAGACTAATGTTGTCAATTAGGAAAAATCTTTCGAGGAGCGGTCAACAAATATTCATTCTAATCCAGCCAGATACCACAGCTTTCTATTGGCTAGTTCCTGATTCTAGATATGTCAGGGTACTGTATAGACTTCAGAGGAGGACTCTTTGCAGGCGACAAATCTCGTTTATCAGTTTCATATACTCTAAAATAGCAGTTTATATCCAATTTTTAGCTTTTCGGACAAAAGAAGGAGGGAGAAGGACCTGATCATGGCGGTATCCACGTTTTGATATACAGTTAGGTCCAGAAATATTTGGACAGTGACACAATTTTCGCGAGTTGGGCTCTGCATGCCACCACATTGGATTTGAAATGAAATCTCTACAACAGAATTCAAGTGCAGATTGTAACGTTTAATTTGAAGGTTTGAACAAAAATATCTGATAGAAATTGTAGGAATTGTACACATTTCTTTACAAACACTCCACATTTTAGGAGGTCAAAAGTAATTGGACAAATAAACCAAACCCAAACAAAATATTTTTATTTTCAATATTTTGTTGCGAATCCTTTGGAGGCAATCACTGCCTTAAGTCTGGAACCCATGGACATCACCAAACGCTGGGTTTCCTCCTTCTTAATGCTTTGCCAGGCCTTTACAGCCGCAGCCTTCAGGTCTTGCTTGTTTGTGGGTTTTTCCGTCTTAAGTCTGGATTTGAGCAAGTGAAATGCATGCTCAATTGGGTTAAGATCTGGTGATTGACTTGGCCATTCCAGAATGTTCCACTTTTTTGCACTCATGAACTCCTGGGTAGCTTTGGCTGTATGCTTGGGGTCATTGTTCCTCTGTACTATGAAGCGCCGTCCGATCAACTTTGCGGCATTTGGCTGAATCTGGGCTGAAAGTATATCCCGGTACACTTCAGAATTCATCCGGGTACTCTTGTCTGCTGTTATGTCATCAAAAAACACAAGTGACCCAGTGCCATTGAAAGCCATGCATGCCCATGCCATCACGTTGCCTCCACCATGTTTTACAGAGGATGTGGTGTGCCTTGGATCATGTGCCGTTCCCTTTCTTCTCCAAACTTTTTTCTTCCCATCATTCTGGTACAGGTTGATCTTTGTCTCATCTGTCCATAGAATACTTTTCCAGAACTGAGCTGGCTTCATGAGGTGTTTTTCAGCAAATTTAACTCTGGCCTGTCTATTTTTGGAATTGATGAATGGTTTGCATCTAGATGTGAACCCTTTGTATTTACTTTCATGGAGTCTTCTCTTTACTGTTGACTTAGAGACAGATACACCTACTTCACTGAGAGTGTTCTGGACTTCAGTTGATGTTGTGAACGGGTTCTTCTTCACCAAAGAAAGTATGCGGCGATCATCCACCACTGTTGTCATCCGTGGACGCCCAGGCCTTTTTTCTCAGAATGTACCCGACTGTTGATTTTGCTACTCCAAGCATGTCTGCTATCTCTCTGATGGATTTTTTCTTTTTTTTCAGCCTCAGGATGTTCTGCTTCACCTCAATTGAGAGTTCCTTAGACCGCATGTTGTCTGGTCACAGCAACAGCTTCCAAATGCAAAACCACACACCTGTAATCAACCCCAGACCTTTTAACTACTTCATTGATTACAGGTTAACGAGGGAGACGCCTTCAGAGTTAATTGCAGCCCTTAGAGTCCCTTGTCCAATTACTTTTGGTCCCTTGAAAAAGAGGAGGCTATGCATTACAGAGCTATGATTCCTAAACCCTTTCTCCGATTTGGATGTGAAAACTCTCATATTGCAGCTGGGAGTGTGCACTTTCAGCCCATATTATATATAGAATTGTATTTCTGAACATGTTTTTGTAAACAGCTAAAATAACAAAACTTGTGTCACTGTCCAAATATTTCTGGACCTAACTGTATAAGACTCAAATCAGCCAGTCCTGTGAAAAAACAAAGAGGGGGGTTCCTGGCCTAATAGTGCATCAATATGTTACCCATTCAGGAATGATGGCGGCAAAGTGAGACTCCATGGCACGGTTGGGATGAAGACAGCACTTTTTAGCTCCCAGCGGTAGGAGTGATTTGACACTCGGGAACCATTTATCCCTGCTGGTGGAGCCCCGTGGAAATCGGGATTAGCTGGAGAATCTATTGTTTTGTTTGATGGGTGACCTATTGGTGGTACGTAACACTATGTCACTGGTTTAATCCCCGTATATTTTGTATCTAATGATGGGATCCCTTTAATTGTGCACTACATATACATGTACTATGAGTAACATCTTCACACTTTGGCCTCGGTTCCCCTTGCGCATAGCTTCCGATGTGAGAGCATCGAAAGCAATATACTAATGACCCTCTGCTGTGAGTATAATCTGAGGGTCATGCAACTGTGATCCGATCTTGCGATGTTTCACATGCGCCCATAGACTTGTATGGGTGCATGTGATCTGAGCGCAGCATGCTGTGATTCATTTCTCATGTCGATATGGTATGAGAAAAGAATCGCAGATGGACACTGCTTCATAGTTTTGCACTAGAGTGAGAGCAATCCGATATTTATCAGATTGCACTTGTCTTTGCAAAACATAAGTGGAATCGAGCCCTTTAAAGGTGCCTATTTCATCACGTCAACATACGTTCACAAGATACCTGGGACATACTGATCCCAAAAATATCTCATTCTTTAAAGGCAACCTGTCAGTAAATTTGCGCTGCCCAAACCATGGGTATCATGAATCAGAGCCTGGCTGCACAATTGCAGTCAGTTATGTTGTTCTCTGAAATGCTCCGTATTTCAGAGAAAACATTGCTCTAAAATCCAGCCAGGGACCATAGGGAGAGATGGGATGAGTCTAATGCAGTCCCTGACCATTTTCTGGCTGCCTCACTCCAGTTAACTGATAGGTCTCCCCCATGTGTGTACATAGGAAGAGACCTGTCAAGTCTAATCTGGAGCCGGGCGGGGAGAAGTTGGCCGAACTAGTCACATCTCTCTCTAAGTTTTCTCTGAAAAACTAGCGCGTTTCAGAGAAAAACACACTTGGCGGAAAATTGTACAGCCAGGGTCTGGTTCATGCTGCCCGTAGTGTGGGCGACATGAATTGACTGACAGGTTCCCTTTAATGATTATTACGCTAAGCTTTGTCATAACTGGCTGCATTCTCATCAATATTATTTGCAGCCGCTGCGGGCTGTCAGTAACACGATCTTAAGATACGCAGCCTGGAGAAAAGAAATATTAAAAGGACTGTATAGTAATAATATTTTTTAATATTCTCGGCTCCTTCCTTGGCTTTCTATAGCCGGATTGGAACGAGACTGCCATGCATGAAAACGCTTCCATAAAGGTGCGCGCTCGCTGGACGTGTGCTATACCTAGTAACGATCCCATCTGTTTGACTGTAGAATATGCTTCGGTGGAACACTAGAGTTTTATGACAGCAACTGGGATTCTGTGGCCATTTCACTAGGTGAAATATGATTAAAAGAGAATAGCAGCTGTGTATAAATCCCTGACTGCTACAAAATTTATGTGCAGCGTTGCAAAGGAGAGGATGTTTTAATTGAGGTGATTTTATAGAATTCTGGTTAAGATTTCATGAGGTCCGTATGCCTGAAAGGTCCCTTTTTCAATTTATCGCTCTCGGTCGGAATATCTTGCTAAGCTTGCAGAGTTCTTTTGATCCCTTGCCTGTGGTTGCACGATCCAGGTGTCTTCACTGGGGGTGATAACTCTAATTCCAGTCTTTATTTATTTCCTCCTTACTACTTGTAAGTTTTAGGAATAAGGGGTTATAAAAATAAAAATGGCAGCTGGCTCCTCTGAGCTAACAGAAACAGAGACGGTTGGAAGCGTTTAAAGAGCGCTTCAATTTTGGATGTGCAAACAATAGAATTGGAAAATAAGCCAAGCTTTTTGCTTTATATTAAAGAGTACCTTCATTTTTAAAAATCTCTACACGTGTCCTTAAAGCCATGTCCCCACTAGAACTCCATTGGGGTTTTTACTAGAGATGAGCGAACTTGAGGTTCGGTGTTTGGACTTTTGTAAAAAAAAAAACAGAGTTCGGGTGCTTTACGTACGAACACCACTCATGCGAGCAACACTGTGCCCGGGTAAGTTCGGTGCTCAGACCAGTTCGAGACGCTTGCAGTGTTGTGACATCTGCCCGGGACCTCTGACTCAAGATGGCTGTCATGGACAGAGGCTGTCACGGATAGACAGACTAGAGATAAGCCACCCACTCAGCAGGATCCCGAGAACCCTGAAACCCTTTAACCCCTGTATGGGAATCTGGAATTACTACAGGGTCTAGGAGGTCGCTGCCTATGAAAGGCTGCAATCTAAGGAAGAGTAGTCGTCAGGCTCGGTCAAAACCAGGAGGTACAAAAAGGAATAAAGTCGGCAGGCAAGAGAGTAGTCAGGAAATCAGGCTAAGGTCAAACCGGAGATGGCAGCAATGTACAAAAACGACAGGCAGTAGAGTCATCAGAGAAAAGGCAGAGGTCAAAACACAGGAATCAATAGCACAGAGCAGGGTATAAACCAGAGACAAGCAGTAATACCACAAAACTATATCTGGCGTTGACCAGCAGACTGTAGGAGGAATAAGAAGGGTGTGGTGCCTTCCCATTGTCTGTGGCTAAAAGGTGGTTACTTCAGCTGGAAGGCATACACCACCATAGTCAGCCAGTGGTACTGCAGGTCCTAGTGAAACCAAGCTTAGTGGATGGGCGGAGCCTGCGCCCACCAGAACCACTGGTACTAACTCCTACCCTATGACCAGCACTGCCCATGGCGGGAATACGGTGGTGCCTGGAGATCGAAGCAGAAGTCTCAGGAGCAGAGTCTGGTGGAGATGTGACAGGTGTTTGAACAGCACGCACTGGGGTAACAACATCATGGTCAGATGTAGTGTGTACCAAAAAAATGGAAAAGCCCCAGCCATTCAGTGATCTGTTTATGGCTGGCTGCATGTGGGCGGAGACCCCAACTGCCCAATTAGTGACTTCCACTGAGGTTCAGGTCAAGTCCAGGTCCCAAACCGATTTTTATTGAAAGTCAGGCTGAACCACTCAAACCGAATTTCCAGGGGTCTGCTCATCTCTAGTTTTTACCCAAAAATGTGATTCAGATGTAGTCGACTTTGGTTTTCTGTGCTGAGGAGGGGATATGGTGAACCCTGAAACACATTGACATTTTAGCTATTTTACTAATATTTGGGTTTTATGTGATTTACAATAAGCTTTGGATTCTATTACATCGTTTGAATATATAATTGATGAAGGCTAGTATTATCCTTTGTGAGATATCTGCGGTGATTTAGGATAGCGATGCTTGGCAAGTTCCATCCCTCCATCACCTATATGTAAAGGTGGCTTTAAACACTGCAACATCTCAAACGACATCGCTGTAACGTCACCGGTTTTATGACGTAATAGCGACCTCCCCAGCGACATTGCAGTGTGTGAAACACATCAGCGACCTGGCCCCTGCTGTGAAGTTGCTGATCGCTACAAATTGTTCAGGACCATTCTTTGGTCCTTTGTTTCCCGCTGTGCAGCAAAGTCTCAGTGTGTAAAGGGGACTTAAAACACTGGAAACGAGTGATGTGTCACAATATCTGTCAATCACTATTCTGTGTCAGTCGGTCTCTCCCTCTCGGTCTCTATTCTCTCTCTGTCGGTCCGTCACTATCTCTGTCCCTCTCTCACAGTCTGTCGGTCATTTTCCCCTCCTCTCTCATACTCGCCGATCCCCGATCCCCGGCACGGCGCTGCACGGCATTCACACTGCTGCGACGGCTTTTCCTCTTTTGAAAAAGCCGGCCGCTCATTAAAAAATTTCGTATTCCCTACTTTCCCCGCCCACAGGCGCCTATGATTGGTTGCAGTGAGACACGCCCCCACGCTGAGTGACAGGTGCTGGAAGCGACGCTGGAGGTCCGTGGATTACGCTGGACAAGGAGGGCTTTCTGGGGCTGATTAAATTGGTGATGAGGGAATGTGTTTGTGTTTTTTATTTCTAATAAATGATTTTTTCGGGTGTGTGTGTTTATTTACTGTAATTTACAGATTAATCATGGAAGGTGTCTCGGGGAGACGCCTGACATGATTAATCTAGGACTGATTGGCAGCTATGGGCTGCCAATAACTCCTTATTACCCCGATTTGCCAACGCACCAGGGTAAATCGGGAAGAGCCGGGTACAGTCCCAGAACTGTCGCATATAATGTATGCGGCAATTCTGGGCGGCTGCTGACTGATATTGTTAGGCTGGGGGGCTCCCCATAACGTGGAGCTCCCCATCCTGAGAATACCAGCCTTCAGCCGTATGGCTTTATCTGGCTGTTATTAAAATTGGGGGGGACCGCACACCGTTTTTTTTAATTATTTAATTATTTATTTCACTGCACAGTATAGACACGCCCACCGGCTGCTGTGATTGGGTGCAGTGAGACACCTGTCACTCAGCGTGGGGGCGTGTCTCACTGCAACCAATCATAGGCGCCTGTGGGCGGGGAAAGTAGGGAATACGAAATTGTTTGATGAGCGGCCGGCTTTTTCAAAAGAGGAAAAGCCGCCGCAGCAGTGTGAATGCCGTGCAGCGCCGCGCCGGGGATCGGGGATCGGTGAGTATGAGAGAGGAGGGGAAAATGACCGACAGACTGTGAGAGAGGGACAGAGATAGTGACGGACCGACAGAGAGAGAATAGAGACCGAGAGGGAGAGACCGACTGACAGAGAATAGTGATTGACAGATATTGTGACACATCACTCGTTTCCAGTGTTTGACTAGCTAGGTCGTTCTGCAGGTCCGGATCGCTGTTGCGTCGTTGGCCAGGTTTGCCTGTTTGACAGCTCACCTGAGACTCACCAGAGACTTTGTAGCGATCCCGGCCAGGTTGGAATCGCTGGTGGGATCGCTGAAAGTCTCAGTGTGTAAAGGGGCCTTAAGTCTTAACACTGATAATAATTATCTTGTTAGATGTCGCTTACTACATCACCACTATATTAGTCCTTTTTCTCCACTTGAGTGCCCTACGGTCCCTATATTTTTCCTTTTATTTACGCAAAAAAAAAGACACCGAAGGAAAGTAATCCAGATATTTATCCTTTGGAATCCATTTGCCTCATTCAAGTCACTGGATACATCAGTTTGAATCCTGTTTTCGAGTTAAAAGATGTAACCAGAGAGCTCTTTTCTAGTATGAACATGGCCTTACACTCCTAAGGAGATTATTTGGGGTCTATAAGCACAGACCCCCATCAGATTAGACTTTAATGCCAAAAGAAAAAAATAAATTGTAACTATCACTTTACTAACATTCTACTTTTCATCTCTAATGATCGGAAAGGAGATGCCACAGCTATGGGTTACGGCATTATAATGCTGGCACTGGGACTCTCACTGTAATGAGGGCACTGTTGACGATTTTTTTGATGGTGGTGCTCTTGTTGGTATCTCTCGTGGAAACAGACAAACAAGGACCCCTGTGCAACAATAGTATATGGCCTCTTTCACTCCAATAACACTTCAAAATGTACAAATCCACCTGTTTTGGAGGTAGAAATGGGCCTCCTTACTTCTTGGGCCCCTGTGCGTCTGCACAGGTTGCACCAATTATATGCCCACCCCTGGTTAGCATTACTGTGAAGGATTCTGATTAGTGCAATAAGGTCAATGAGTCTGATGACCTTTAAGCTGGCCATAGATGTTAGATGTCTGTCGGCTGATTGTTTGGCCAAAACCCATCTCAGCCGACACTCCGATACACAGGAGCGCTCAATCCACCGAGCACTATTGTTTTTTCTATGGAAAAGCTATTGACTGACAGAATGTGACTGGCAGTCCAAAATCAGAGAACTGCAATCAACATCTCGCCCATTAGTTGGCCATTGCCCCCATACACGTTAGACCTTCACCCAAACCCATTGATATCAGCAGGTTCAGCCGACATTAGACTAATCTTACTGCCCAATAGTTCAGACAACTTCTGTCATCTTCTGCCTTAATGATGACAATGAATAGGGCCTTGGACACACAAGAAATTATTCTAATGTTTTGGTAATTTGAAAAATAAACCAATAGCCCATTTAAATTCATCTCAAAAATATGAAGGTGCGTCAAAAATGAAGGAAACATTATCTGACGGTAGCTGTGGAATAGATTAGATAATCTGACCTCACGCCAAAACATAATTTAGTATTTCAGTTTAGTTTAGTAACTTGATATAATGCATTACTATTAAAGGGATTGTGAAAAAAGTTTTTAAAATTGCTCCAAGAACATAAAATGTATTAGAATAGAAAAATAACAACTCCCCTATACAATTGTTTGCTGTGCCAGTGCTGCCTTTGTGGTTTTTGCCAACATTCCCATATCTATGATGTGAAGCCTATCATTTGCTAGCCTTAAAGGTCACATGCCGTACTTGTGAGTGCACTGGCGGACACAGACAGAAAAAAGTCCCTGTGCAAGAACAATATATGAGCTCCATGAAGCCTAAAAACTCATCAAAAAGCAGAATTTCTCCTGATTTGGAGGTAGAAATGGGCCCCCCAACCTCTTGGGCCCCTGCGATTGCACAGGCTACACCAATGATATGTCTGCCTCTGTGTGAGTGAGTAATGGGTCTTTTATTATTTTAACATGTTTGCTACTCATAGCCGTTTTGTTTGTTTTTTAAATCCAATTGAACCCTTTTAAAGAGATGTTGTCAAGTTAGCAATTAATTTCCTATCCAAATGATGAGATAATTTTCAGATCGATGGGGGTCCAACCACAGTGGTCTCGACCGATCCAGAGAACCAAAGAGTCCCGGCTGAATGGAGCAAGGTCAATCATACGCCTTGCTTCTGCATTCATTCTCATTGTAATGCAAGTGACTACTTACAGATAGTACAAACGGAAGAGTAGTAAGGAAACCCGGGGTCTGGTAACAGGAGGACACGTATGGATACAGGTAGTACACAGAAACGTAGTCAGGTCACAATTTGAGGGTCAGAATTCCAGGAAGGCACGTAATAGATTCAGGGAGAAAACTGAGACGTGGTCAGGTAACGGTCCGAGGTCAAAAACCAGGAGGTTAGGACAGGAATAGAGAGCAGGTAAAGAGGAGTCAAACAACGGACCGGAGTCAAGAAACAATGCTCAGAACACATGCAGAAACAAAGGCCAACAGCACAACTACAGAAACAGAATGTACGACTGGCAAGGTTCTGGGGGAGCATGCTCAGTAAAGAAGCAGAGCAATTACCAGGAAGATGGAACATGTGAGTAATCAGCACCTCCCAGAACCAGCATGGAATCCTGCGCTGTCACTCAACCTGCCAGCTCAGTAGATCAGGAAAACACAGCACAGCATCTCCAAATATGCAAGATGCTCTGCACAGAGGACTCGTGTCACCGCCAGCTCAGTAGTTAAGGAAAGCACAGCAGAGCATCACCTAGTGTGCAAGATGCTCTGCACAGAGGACTCGTGTCACTGCCAGCTCAGTAATCCAGGAAAACACAGCAGAGCATCACCTAGTGTGCAAGATGCTCTGCACAGAGGACTCATGTCACTGCCAGCTCAGTAATCCAGGAAAACACAGCAGAGCATCACCTAGTGTGCAAGATGCTCTGCACAGAGGACTCGTGTCACTGCCAGCTCAGTAATCAAGGAAAACACAGCAGAGCATCACCTAGTGTGCAAGATGCTCTGCGTAGAAGAATTGTGACACTCATTCACTTGAGAACACCCCTTTAAGCTGATTTAATATCGTCATTTTGCTGTATATTTTTTATTACATATATCTTTATACTATAAATGCGATCGTAAATGGTATAATAAGAAAATATTCTCCCCGAAGCAGAGCATTTAAGGTAAGGATGTAGCTCTTTGTAATATCTGTTTTTCCATCAGATTAAATTTACTGGCGAAATAAAGTGTTGACGCAACAAAAAGCAAAAGGTAGAAACAAAAGTAGAAGCTCAATAAAGCAGCATGTTTTGTAACAGTATACACTTAAAAAATCCATTGGCCCTTACTAAACAGGGTACAACATGTGTCTTACAGGGCTGTACAATTACGACCGAAATGATGTTTCGTCGTTCTCGGAAAGACGGATTGAAGATTTTATTTCCATTAACATCTTTGTACCAAAAGCTTATTTTATTTTTATTTTATTTTTTTTAACAAAACCACTCTTTCCAGTTTCTCCGCTAATGTCCCCGTGTCTACAGCTGGTAACCAGATTTTGCAAAACACAAACCTTTACTGTATGGAAAAAAAAAAAGGAGTGAAATTGAAATGCTGCTGTTTTATGGCAGAATCAAAAGGAAATTTATAAAACATCAAAGAAAATATTTAAAATATATCAAACACAATTTGTAAAATAATATAGCGGAATAGAAAGAACATTCGGGTGGGAAGTGCTGCGCACATGTGGGGAATTAATTTATTAACCATGTTGCTTAGAATCCAGATACTCGCAGGAAACAGTTTTAGGGGCTTTTTATTCTTTTTTTTTTTGTGTGTGTGTGTGCACCAGTATCGGAAAAGCTTTGGAAAGGGAGGCATGGTGTATACCGCAGATGAAATATATGGCTAATATGTTACAAGACTTGATTACAGACGATGACCTGTGTAGACCTCTTCAAGTGACAAGCTAGGGCAGCCATTTCAAATGCAGCTGCTTTCATCTAATTTCTCTCTTTCCGATGATAGTCACGCAGCAGATTTCAGGATATAGGCGTGCGGGATCTTGGTGTGGAACAAGTAACGTGTGTTTGCTGTCTGTAGGCACCGGAAAACCAAAACAAATGATGACTTGACGTCTTTATCATTTAGCCGAGATTTCTGAGCACCAGCCAGTGCCGTATGGGTCTTGATTTATCAAAGGTACAAAGGCTTAGCACTTATCTTCACTTCATGTAAACGTAAGTGCTCAAAATAATGGCCTTCTGATAAATCTAAATCTTACATTTCCACTTTTCTTGCTGTCACTTTCCTTTAAAGAATCAGTTTCATCTTCCATTAGTAATAGGGAATGTAGCTATTTCTGTATGTTATCTAGCTGTATTTGTTATCAGGGAATCTTTGCAGCTTCTTTAGATTGTGACAACAAAGCTCGGGACGTTAGACTGCCTAAAATAATCATTATTTAGGAGGAATGGCTAGTGCCCAAGATGCCATTATGGTCTTTTGATGAAAATAACGTATAAATGCTCGATGATTTCTAAACTGTCCAGACCATTAAAGGATATCATCTAAAATAATTTACCTATAGGAACTAAGTCATCTCAACTTGAACAAGTCTACTATAAGGGGAGTGTTTGTAATGCACAAAACTCATTACCGATATTATAGAGCCCACCAAGCCACCTTAAGCCCCCATATACAAAAGACAAATATGGGCTGATGACCATCAGGCATTGGTGGGTAAATAAAAAAATATTAAACTGCATCCGCCATATTGGATTGTGATAAAGTCAGTGCTTATGACTGGCTGAAAAAATCTAACATAGCCGATTAGTCTTTTCAATGATGAGGAACATTCATGAGTCGGCCATGAGGATTGTTTAGTTTGCCAATGATCATTCCTTAAGGCCCCGTCACACGCAGCGATATCGCTAGCGAGCGTACCCGCCCCTGTCGTTTGTGCGTCACGGGCAAATCGCTGCCCGTGGCGCACAATATTGTTCTGAGCAGTCACACGGATTTACCTGCCTAGCGACGTTGCTGTGGCCGGCGAACCACTTCCTTTCTAAGGGGGCGGTTCGTGCGGCGTCAAAGCGGCGTCACTAAGTGGCCGCCCAATAGAAGCGGAGGGGCAGAGATGAGCGGCCATAACATCCCGCCCACCTCCTTCCTTCCTCATTGCCGGCGGCCGCAGGTAAGCTGTTGTTCGTCGTTCCCAAGGTGTCACACGTAGCGATGTGTGCTGCTTTGGGAACGACGAACAACCTGCGTCCTCAACAATTAACAATTTTTTGAACATGAACGACGTGTCAACGATTGGTGAGTATTTTCCATCGTTAATGGTTGCTCGTTGGTGTCACAGGCAACGACGTCGCTAACGATGCCGGATGTGCGTCACGGAATCCGTGACCCCGGCGATATATCGTTAGATACGTCGTTGCGTGTGACGGGGTTTTTATGGTCAACATCATCCGTTTTGCCACAACTTTTAACTGATGTTTATGAGGGTCTTCAAAACACAAACATCTACTGATGTTACACAGGAGATGTCCAAGGGTCTAATGGGACAGTAAAGACCAGTAGAAACGTTTCTGAGCATTGTTTTCTTCCTGATATTTGACCTTTCTACCATTCGTCAGCTACTACCCATAGAAAGTTATGTAAATGAGGCTATCTAGTATTTAAGATAGTTGCCAAAAAGCAATAAATGGTAAAAAATGGGTGGCATGGTGGCTCTGTGATTAGCACTGCAGTCTTGAAGCGCTTGGGTCCTGGGTTCAACATCTGCAAGGAGACTGTATATTCTCCCCGTGTTTGCGGAAGTTTTCGCCCGGTTCTCCGGTTTCCCCCACACTCCAAAGGAATACTGATAGGGAATTTAGATTGTGAGCCCAAAGGAAACAATGTTACTGATGTATGTAAAACAGTGTGGAATTATTAGCACTATGTAAAGGGAATGAATATTATTATTATGAAATAAAAAATACCTAACACTCACCCGATAAATCGCCCACCCCTCTATAGCCAACCCAGCTCCAGTAGTCCTTGCAGATCCAGCAGCAATGATGTCATTTACTAATTCAGAAAAACAAGACACACCAGCATTTATTAAAGGCACTTCCCAAACAATACAGTGACATGCAAAAGTTTGGGCACCCCTGGTTAAAATTACTGTTATTGCGAACACTAAACTAAGTTGTTGAAGAAGAAATGATCTCTAAAAGGCATAAAGTTAAAAATGACACATTTCATTTGTATTTTAGGCAAAAAAAAATTTTTCCGTTTGTTACATTTTTCAATGAAAAAAGGAAAATGGGCAGATGCAAAAGTTTTGGCACCCTGCATGGTTACTATCTAGTAACACTAGAACAGCCTTTGGCAAGTATCACAGCTTGTAAACGCTTTTTGTAGCAGCCAAGAGTCTTACAATTCTTGTTTGGGGGATTTTCTTCCATTCTTCCTTGAAAAGTCTTCCAGTTCTGTGAGATTCCTGGCTCATCTTGCATGCACTGCTGTTCCTTGGAGATATCTTCCAGTCCGTGACATTCCTGGCTCGTCTTGCATGCACTGCTTTTCCTTGTAGATGTCATTCAGTTCTGTGACATTCCTGATTTGTCTTGCATGCACTGCTCTTCCTTGGAAAAGTCTTCCAGTTCTGTGAGATTCCTGGTTTGTCTTGCATGCACTGCTCTTCCTTGGAAAAGTCTTCCAGTTCTGTGAGATTCCTGGCTCCTCTTGCATGCACTGCTCTTTTGAGGTCTAGCCACAGATTTTCAGTGATGTACACATCATGGGACTCTGCGAGCTATTGTAAAACCTTCAGCTTGCTACTTTTGAGGTTGTCTATTTTGGATTTTGACGGGTTTAGGATCATTATCCATTTGTAGAAGCCATCCTCTTTTCAACTTCAGCTTTTTTACAGCAAAATGTTTATGAGAGCTGCTCGTAAGATGGCTAGAGAGGCAAATCAGAGCCCCGGTTTGACTGCAAAAGATCCCCCGTGGCTGTTAGAGGCACATGATGACCGTTCAGATCAGCTGACGTGCAAGTAAAGGCTTGGTGTGCCAGCTCACATCAAAGGCAGGGAGATGAACCATGATGGAAACAACAAGTTATGGGTCGTCAAGAGGTTAAAGTGTAACCATCATTTAAGATGTATGTCATAAATCAATAGTCGACATGAAAATAAGTACAGGTAGTATATCTTATCAGACAAATGTGCTTATTTCCCAGAATTGATCAGTAGGGGATGGCAGTTGTTACTGATGAGATACTATATGAAGATAGAAGAGGGAGGAGGGGGTGGAGCTCTGCCTCTATCTCCTCCCTCTGCCTTTAACTCCTTTCTCTGCCTCTAGCTCCTCTCTCTGCCTTTAGCTCCTCCCTCTGCCTTTAGCTCCTCCCTCTGCCTTTAGCGCCTCCCGTCATAGAATCTCATCAGAAACAACTACGATCTCCTATCTCAGTAATGGGAATGTTTTCACTGAATACAGATTTTACCTGAGAGTTGAGAAATTTTATGACTGAACAATTCTGGCTGAGAAAGAAGCAGATTTCTCTGATAAGATATAGGACAAAGTTACTTATTTTCATGTGCACTATTGATATATGAAATAAAAATTTAAATGATAGTTAACGTAATGTTTGGTTGTTGTTTTTGTTTGTTTTGTTTTCCTTAAAATTCATGAAATCTGTTTTATACAGATGCAATTTAATTCCATGCTTCAGCATCATCAAGACTTTTTTTTTTGTGATTTTGTTTTGGGACTTAACCCTCATGGTTGCCAACTTGACTTTTATATTTTTCTAGCCAATTTATGAGAAAATTATGGAAGGACAATATTTTTTACGGACATATTGGAAAATCATAATAAATCTCTATTAACCCTCCGTCACATACAATATCGGTTCTAACGAGTTCACATACAATGTGACTGTCAGGCGCAGGCTAGAAAAATACCTATAATATCTAATGTTTGCAATTTCAGTGCTCTAACAATGATCACTGACCTTCATAGGGATGTAATAAAAGAGACTACACATAATCAGGTGCAAAAAAACCCCATTTACTTAACATAAAACTAATAACTCTGAAATACAAACATTTCAAAACTCCCGCCAAATAGTCCCCAGTTCGACTCTGTCAAAAAACTCTACAAAGAAAATTTATGGAAACAAACTTAATTTTAAGGTACCTTAAGTACTATTAAACACATATTCAATCAGAATTAGATCCTGAAGTTTCCCCAGAAAAATTACACTTGCAGAGCATGTGATGAATAACATAAAATACCAACTTTATTGAGTGTGACGTGTTCACATACAATGAGCCTGAGAGATTAGTGCAGTTATATCTGTCCTCCTGAAGCTCTGCAATCCAACTGTGGTATGAGGTTTCACAGAGCTGCTAGAGACAGGAGACTACCTGGAGGGAGGGGATTTCCTCACAATCTGGTGAGGAAGGAGAAATGAAAGTAAAAGAGAAGTGCCTGTCAGGCCTAATTGTATGTGACGGAGGGTTAATATAAGCGATACAAGCCTGTAGCCCATAAATCTCATAAGAAGACATCAGCTGCATTCATATAAACTGCAAATTGATGTTAATTCCAGTCCAAATAATCTTTGTAAGTTCTTCAACTTTAAAAAAATCACTGATGTCTTAAAAAAAATTATGCACAAAAAAATGCTGTATTTATAGTCTGTCCTGGAATTTCTGCAGTATTGGGAACTCAGATAATCCTCCTACCCCTTCACCCTCTCCCAAAAAAAAAATAATTGGCCCTCAATCATCAAGACTGGCACTGTTTACGCCAGTCTTGATGAGAAGGCATGTTGGAGACAGAGGCACCTGATTCATTAAGATGCAGAATAAGGCATGTTTTAAAAGTGACATGCGCCTCCGGGACTAGAGCAAGATTTGTGGCATGAGGCGCATGAATTAGACGATTGAGCAATGCCACACCTGCCAAAGCTTTACCCAGTTTGGCGAAACTGGTGTGAAAATGCAACAAATATTTTGCACAGTTTCGCATTGCGCAAAATGTTTGTGACTTTTCATAGTCTTGTGCGTCAGATTTTTGATGAATCGAGGGTCATAGACTCTAGTAACATGTGAGGTTGTGGCTATCACTCTCATAGGTTCTGCTTTGACCAAGGCTTTGGTAAATTGTCTAGTCACATCAACACTTTTATTCAATAGGATTTTTAATTTTACATCTCATTTCATTTATTCTTTTCTATAAATTTAGCAAGATCAGTATTTGTTACATAGAATAACTAAGTTATTTTAGTCAACAGCAAATACAAAAGGAAATGTTTGGGCACTAGGAAAACAGTAAAGTTAAGTAAGGTGCCAAAATGTAAATATTTTTTTAAAACTGCCCTTTGCCTTTCCAGACCTTTAACTTTTTGAATGAATGTAAACTGAGGCTAGAGTTGTATGGAAATTTACTCCATAAGGTGGGTAACATTTAATGGCTTTGACACAAACAGTGATCAGGTGTCACGATGCAGATAGCAAGGGACAGGGGGCTCCTATACTGTCCCTCACGCTTGGGGATCCTAAGTTATCCCTAACCTTTGGATTATCCCTCATGGTGGAGATGCCGGAGTCCCATGCTTTACTATTCTCCCGAACAGAACTAAACTGTTCCCCCCACCTCAGGGAAGAAAGTGGCAGAAGTGTGATAGCAACACAGATAAAGACAGACAGGGAAAAAAATAAAAACCGAGACACACTGCAAACTCACAGGAACAAATAGTAAAACATTAAGGAGAAAAGCAAGTGAAGTAAGGCAGGAACAAAAGGACAAGGGTTAACACTAGTACTACAACCATCAGAAAGTCTGGATCACAACACCTCACCAGACCAGTATAGAGAAGCAATAGCTGGCATTAAAGGAAGTGTTCAGCCAGCATATAAAGGAGGGGAGCAAATGCGATTGGCTACCCCACAGCATGTGATTGAAAGAGACTAAGAAGCAGACCAGCAGAGATTAACTCTTGCAATAGCAAGGAGAAAGGATGGGACACAGCACCAATTCCAGGATAGGAAAAATATAAATTCAACGAAAAATATATAAAAGTGTAGAAACTTTATTCAACGATTAAAAATCCAAGAAAAACATCATCGGTTCCATGAAAACATCATGGCTTGACGCGTTTCGGACAGTTGGAATGTAGATAAGTCCTTAATCATAAGCATAAAGCTGGTGTCACACTAAACGACAGCGACAACGACGTCGCTGTTACGTCACCATTTTCGGTGACGTAACAGCGACCTTGTAAGTCGCTGTTATGATCGCTGCTTAGCTGTCAAACACAGCAGAAGCAGCGATCATAAGGTCGCTGTGCTACATGTTCAGAGAGCAGGGAGCCGCGCTTAGCGCTGGCTCCTTGCTCTCCTGCAGCACACATCGGGTTAATTAACCCGATGTGTGCTGCAGCTACATGTCACAGTTCAGAGAGCAGGGAGCCGCGCTTAGCGCTGGCTCCTTGCTCTCCTGCAGCACACATCGGGTTAATTAACCCGATGTGTGCTGCAGCTACATGTCACAGTTCAGAGAGCAGGGAGCCGCGCACACTGCTTAGCGCTGGCTCCTTGCTCTCCTTGCTACAGTATGCATCGGGTTAATTACCCGATGCATACTGCAGCCACATGTCACAGTGCAGGAGCCGGCACTGGCAGCAAGAGCGGAGGCTGGTAACCAGCGTAAACATCGGGTAACCAGGGAAAGGTCTTCCCTTGGTTACCCGATGTTTACGCTGGTTACAGCTTACCGCAGCTGCCAGTGCCGGCTCCTGATCGCTTCATTTCGTCGCTCTCTCGCTGTCACACACAGCGATGTGTGTGTCACAGCGGGAGAGTGACGACCAAAAAATGAAGCTGGACATTCAGCAACGACCGGCGACCTCACAGCAGGGGCCAGGTCGTTGCTGGATGTCACACACAGCGACAGCGACGGGACGTCGCTGCAACGTCACAGAAAATGGTGACGTAGCAGCGACGTCGTTGTCGTCGTCGTTATGTGTGACACCAGCTTAAGGATGCTTATGATTAAGGACTTATCTACATTCCAACTGGTCGAAACGCATCAAGCCATGATGTTTTCATGGAACCGATGATGTTTTTCTTGGATTTTTAATCGTTGAATAAAGTTTCTACACTTTTATATATTTTTCTTTGGATTTATATTTTTCCTATTCTGGAATTGGTGCTGAGTCCCGTCCTTTCTCCTTGCTATTGCCTCTATGGACCTGCCTGTCCGGTGGACATCCTGCATCCCATCTGAACTGAGCGGATACATATACGGGTGAGCTGAATTTTTCTTTCTTCGTTCCCCATTAACTCGTTTGTAAAAACCTCTTTGTGACGTCAGAGTAATCTAAAACAACAGAGAAAGTATCTGCTGATGCATTCTACCCCATGTGTAATTCCTGACAATTCGGTAAGCATTGCGGCATTACTAACAGTATCCACTTTTTTAAGATGGAATTGTTGGAGTGGCCCTTAGCATGACTGTTGTGGCTAGAGTTTGGATCCCGTTTGGCTTAAAA
Organism: Anomaloglossus baeobatrachus; assembly: GCF_048569485.1. Taxonomy (NCBI): domain Eukaryota; kingdom Metazoa; phylum Chordata; class Amphibia; order Anura; family Aromobatidae; genus Anomaloglossus; species Anomaloglossus baeobatrachus. The sequence goes on along the minus strand of NC_134362.1, from coordinate 189,849,401 downwards.
TCAATTTTAAAGCGAACCTGTCACCAGCAGATGTTTATAATACTTACCTAATGGTTGGTGCGGAGCAGACTGGTCGGATGAGTGTCTCCGTTCTCCGGGTCCCACGCCTCCTCTTTCGGCCATCTTTGTCCTCCTTTGTGCTCAGGGCAGATCAAAGTGCGCCTGTACAGAACCTCAATGTCGGCTAGTGTAAATGACGTAGAACGCGCCATCCACACTGGCTTCAGAAGAAGGACAAAAATGGCCGAAAGATAAGGTGCGGGACCTGGAGAACGGAGACGCCCATCCGACCAGTCTGCTCCGCACCGACCGTTAGGTAAGTATTATGAACATCCAGTGATAGGTTTCCTTTTTAAGACTATTATGTTTTCAAATTGTACATATTCAGTAATATGAGCAATTTTTGAAAAACGGACAAGTTCATTTACATCTTCCATGTCCGCTCAGGAGCTTACTATTTAATCCCACGCACGTGCATTGTTTCCTTTAAATTCAACAACTCCCATATTTATTCTTATCTCACTCTGGATGTCTCCCTCCTTTATAAAAGGTTAAATGGACACAGATGCTCAAATGTAAAAAGTTCTGGTAATATTTTTACATTCTCATTAAATACTATTAAGACCCAAAATAAAATCCAAAAAAAGGATTCAATAATTTGGAAATAGAAAATAAAAAAAGACAGGGAAAAAAAATTACACAATTGAAACCTCACTTGATATCAAGGCTACAATTATATAAAAAAAAATATAAAAGTATATATTGTGTTATAAAGTCATAATAATCTTCCCTCTTCAAGTAAATCTAGCTTCAATTATACTCTAAAGGAGATTAAGGTGTAGAATTTTAAAGCAATCTGGGTTAAATTACAGAAATATCAAATCTTAGTAAGGGGGGGATTGAGAATCATGGTATATGTGAAGTGTTACACGGAGGTAATGGAATTCCAGCATCTGGCAAGGTGTGAAGCAAAAACTGATTAAATTGTCTCTGTTCTGTTTTCTTGTTGGTCAAGACTAGTTCAGTTAAGGCGTAGGCGGCAATGACTTCTGTAACATATATTAAACCTGAAAAAAACATATGGCTGATCAAATTTACAGCATTCCTGTACTATTAAATGTTTGCTTGCTTCAGAGTGAGAAAAAAAATACAGCACTGAAAATAATTGGGAAAAAATTAAAAATGGGGTTCTCTAATTTAAAAACTCCATGTTAAAATACCGTATTAGGGAATCAGGGAAATAGGTGATAGAGTGTGGTCCTTTATTTAGGAGCATTAACTGTTACCCATGGCAAAAGAATGGCTACAAAGAGCATCTCTCTCTTTGGAGGACTGAAAAGGTGTAATGTTTTATTTCTCCTGTTGGAGTGCTATAGGGAAATTGAACATTTGCTGCAAAGTCCGCTTAAATATCACAACTGATTGCTGAGGGTCACAGCCTCTCTAGCATCTCTTTTTTTAAATCAGCCAAACAGTTCCAAAAATGTTTGCTTTTTTATATATTATTCACCCAATATGTTAATTTTTGAGGTCCTTAAAAAGGGACGTTGCTTATAGGATTCATTAGGCTGAACTGTGAGGAATGTCCTCTTGATAAAAACTATAATACTGTATTTTACGGATTAAAAGATGCAGTTTTTTTCCCCCAAAAGTAGAGGTAAAATGGGGGAGTATCTTATAAACCGGATATGGCTTACCAGGGCAGTGGTGGTGTAGTAGGGTCATAGGAGGCAGGCTCGGCGATAGTGAGAGCTCGGAGAGGGGTGCAACTGCAGTGGAACAGCTCAGGAGGGTCACAGGGCCGTGTGTGACGGTGGCGGGTGCCATTGATCTGACTGCCATTGAATCGCCCGCAGTTGATACTATGAACTTCAAGAAAGTGGCTGCAGAGTTCTATCTGCCCACGCGCCACCTCCATGGCCATTTTCTTGAAGTCAATGTCGTCAACCGCGGGCAATTCAATGGAGCTCACAGTCAGATCACTGGCACTAGCTGCCGCGACACCCCATCCTGTTACTCTCGTGAGCTGCTCTACTGAAGTGACACCCCCGCAGACCACCGGCAGATCAATGGCGCCCGCTGCTGCAACACTCCCGACCCGCAGTATTGCTGATCCTCCATCTACTGACCCTCCTGAGCCGCAACACGCCCTCCTTTGAGCATGCAGCATCGCTAAACCTGCCTCCTGTGACCTTTCTGACATGCTCCACCACCGCCGCACCCCCCTGGTAAGCTAATATAAGGATTATAAAACAGACCCTCATTTTAACATTAAAAATTATTTTTTCCTATTTTCTGCCTCTAAATTAGGGGTGAGTCTTAGGGGTACTTTGCACGTTGTGACATCACTACTGCGATATCGTCGGGGTCAAATCAAAAGTGACGCACATCCGGCACCGGTAACGATGTTGCAACGTGTAAAGCCTAGATGCGCCGATAAACAATCGCAAAAGCGTCGTAAATCGGTGATCTGTGTAGTGTCGGACATTTTCATAATGTCGCACCAATAGGACATACAATGTTGTTCCTCGTTCCTGCGGCAGCACACATCGCTATGTGTGAAGCCGCAGGAGCGAAGAACATCTCCTTACCTGCCTCCACTGGCTATGTGGAAGGAAGGAGGTGGGCGGGATGTTTACGTCCCACTCATCTCCGCCCCTCCGCTTCTATTGGTCGCCTGCCGTGTGACGTCGCAGGGCAGGTAAGTCCGTGTGAAGCTGCCGTAGCGATAATGTTCGCTACGGCAGCTATCACAAGATATCGCATCTGCGACGGGGGCGGTTACTACCGCGCTCGGCATCGCTAGCATCGGCTAGCGATGTCGCAGCGTGCAAAGTACCCCTTATACTCCAGTGAGTATTATCAAAACAAAAAAATACGGTAATTAGTATACTGACTGCATTAAATAAAAAAAACACCATATCTCTAGAATGGTATGGCAGATTTTTAAAAAAAAGAAAGGAAGAAAGAAAGAAAGAGAAAGAAAGAAAGAAAGAAAGAAAGAAAGAAAGAAAGAAAGAAAGAAAGAAAGAAAGAAAATGTGTAATAGTAAGCGGGAACAATATAAGATAAAAATTGGGCACTTTTAACCTGGTAACAGGTCCTCCTCTGCACATCTAAATCAAAATGATGTTATCCTACTCTTGGACTTTGCTTTTGCAATAGTCATTGACAACACAGTAGTTTAGTCAAGGTTGAATTTATGTTTAATACTATAGTAATCCAGGATGTTTATAGCCAATCTAATGCCAGATTATCAAAATTTCTATTGGAATTCCCTATTACATTTATTTTATTAAATTATTCTAAGGTCTACAAAAAATTCTGCATATTTACATTCATTTACACTATTTCCAATATATGAAAAATGCATTTATTATTAATAGTACGGTTGAAAATAAACAAGGGCAGGATTGCAGTTCTTGTTTGACTTAATGGAAGTCATAATGTCCTTGGTGATTTCAATAAAACATGGGGATTAAAGCAATAACAGCCTATCATTAAAACCCCAAGGGAAGACTGTCCATCAAGACTGCAGCCATGGTTGACTGTCGGGAATATGTAGGTATCCAGCCATGGTTAACTAACTACATCGGACATCTACCGGGTTCTAATAGTCTTGTGTAACGGGCCCAAATCCATGGTTGCTGGAGAAGACTTGACAATTTGATATTACATGGGAAAAAATAAATAGATGATTTGATATTTTTTATTGAAATTATTCTAAGGAATACACTTGGAAATTATCTTGTTGATATTTCAAGCCACTGTTCATGAAAAATGTCAATGGGTACGGAGGTAAATCAACGGTAAAGTGTAGTTCCTCTTTGGAAATACCTTACATAATTATTGTTAAACATTTAATTGATAAAGTAGCATTAACATACTGTAATTACTGGGAAGGGTTGATGTCCTTAGATTATTGAACCCTTTCATTACCGGTTGATTTTTTTTATTTTTGCTCTTCCATTTTTCTTCACCTTCTACCAAAGCATAATCTTTTTATTTTACAGCAAACATCATCATATGAGGATTTGTTTTATGAAGGACAAGTTGTAGTTTTGAATCTCTTTGCTCATTTTACAGTATATTGTACTGAAAAAATGGAGAAAAAATGCAGAGAAATATCGAGATAAAAAATACCGCCATTCCAACATTGTTTTTTGTTTTGCATTTATAGTGTTGATTTTGCAGTAAAACTTATCTGGAAACATGATTACATCGATAACAATCATGTATATATATATATATATATATATTCATATATATATATATATATACACACGGTATATATATTTATATATATATATACATATAAAATACATATATATATGTATATATATATACGGTATATATATATATATACATACATACAATCAAAACACAATTACCGGGCTTTTTTGGGTCGGCACATTTCACTAAAAACTGCAATAAAAAGTTTTGAAAGCTTTGTATGTACGCAAAAATTTGTATCAATAAAAATATTAGCTTTCCATATAAGAAGCAAGCCCTAGTACAGTAAATAAAAAGGTTACAGGTCTCAGAAAATGGTGCCACAAACATACGAAGCTTTGATTACTTTTTATTGCAGTTTTTAGTGATATGTGCCGACCCAATAAATCCCGGTAATTTTGGTGTTTTGATTCTTTTTTTCTTTTTACGATGTTTACCAAATGGGTTAATTAATGTTACATTTTGATAGCTCAAACTTTTTTCAATGTGGACGTACCAAATATTCTTTTTATTTAATTAACATTTTATTATTTCTTGTTATTTGAATTGTGATATATACTATATACCGGTATGTTATATCATTTAAAACTTTATTTTAATTATTTTTAGTCCCCTTAGAGAACTTGAACCTTCAATCCTCCTATTACTAATGCATTGCAGTGAACCCAACGGCATCTTGGGACCACGTCATGGGGGTGGGTTAAATGCAGTGATTAACAACTGCATTTAAGTGGTTAAACAAAAGCGATTGTAGCAAGCTCTAGTCACTTCTGTTATAGGCCAGTATCTGGTGAGCCTACTTCACACATCGGCACCTGATGTGGTGTGATGTAGCATTACGCCGCATGCCACGACTAGAGATGAGTGGACCCATTGAAGATTGGTTTGGCGGGTTCAGCCGGATTATAAATAAAGTTTGGTTAGGGACCCAAACTTGACCTGAACCCCAATGGAAGTCACTAATTGGGCAGTTCGGGTCTCTGCCCACACGCAGCCAGTCATAAACAGATCAATTTCGAGGGTGGGTGGGTAGGGTTTTTCCTCTTTTTGGCGGGTGTACACTACATCCGATCACACTGTTACTCCCAGTGTGAACAGTTGAAACACTGCAAGTGGCTAGCACTGTGCTGAGCACTGAGCGTACCCGAGCACAGCGATGCAAGTGTGAGTGGTGTTCATACGTAAAGCATCCAAACTCTGAACCCGAAAAAGTCTGTTTGATACGAACATCGAACCTCGGGTTTGCTCATTTCTAGCCATGACGGGGTTAAGGGGGCTGTAAGCAATTAGTTTTGCCCATAGGCTGTGTCTTGTATTACTAAAGTAAATGGAGAACAGTTGCAAAAGCCAATGGTAGCTGGTGCACTGTCGCTGCAGCGGTGGTTGGCATGCTGTTAGGGACCCACTCAGACCCACTCAGGAGGTTCGCCGTGACGTGGAAGTAAGCTTTATACAGTCTGATCAGAATGTTAAACCAAGAACCTCATATTCAGGTATATACATTTTTTCTAGCGGCATTAGATAAACTGATGACTTTTAGATGTGTGAGTCGTCTTTTTCTCCAGCTGTTGCGTTGCTACCTCTATTGTTTTCAGCAATCACGTGATTGCCAGGTGTTTCTCAGCAAGGCTTGTCCATCATAGAGTTACTTGATTTTCATAGAAGACTTATTCCCTGTAATCAAGGTTCCCATGGTCTTTATTAATCTATTTGGGTATGTACAACAATTTTTTAAGACATAAGTAAAAAAAAAAAAGAAAAATACATAAAGAAAAAAGAAATTACCCATGCCAAGCCAAACTTTTGCCATAGTTGTCCAACTGGTATTACATATCAAAAGGACTGTAAAAGAATTGGGATCTCATACAGAAAGTTTAATTTTTAATATAAAATCTGACTACACCGTTTATAAAATCTACACCGTGTGCAGAATTATTAGGCAAGTTGTATTTTAGAGGATTTTTTTTATTGATCAACAACTATCAACAATCAACCCAAAGACTCAGAAATATCAAAGCTTAATATTTTTGGAAGTTGGAGTGGGCTTTTTTAGATTTGGCTACCTTAGGAGGATATCTGTTTGTGCAGGTAACTATTGCTGTGCAGAATTATTAGGCAACTTAATAAAAAACAAATATATTCCCAGCTCACTTCTTTATTTTCACCAGGTAAACCAATATAACTGCACAAAATTTAGAAATAAACATTTCTGACATGCAAAAACAAAACCCCAAAAAATGAATGACCAATATAGCCACCTCAGCAGCCGACCATCCATAGATTCTGTCAGTTGCGTAATCTGTTTACGATCAAATTTGCGTGCAGCAGCCACCACAGCCTCCAGACACTGCTCCGAGAGGTGTACTGTTTTCCCTCCCTGTAGATCTCACATTTCATGAGGGACCACAGATTCTCTATGGTGTTCAGATCAGGGGAACAAGGGGGCCATGTTATTATTTTTTTATCTTTTAGACCTTTACTGGCCAGCCACGCTGTGGAGTAGTTGGATGCATGGGATGGAGCATTGTCCTGCATGAAAATCATGTTTTTCTTGAACGATACCGACTTCTTCCTGTACCACTGCTTGAAGAAGTTGTCTTCCAGAAACTGGCAGTAGGTCTGGAAGTTGAGCTTCACTCTATCCTCAACCCGAAAAGGTACCACAATTTCATCTTAGATGATACCAGCCCATACCAGTACCCCACCTCCACCTTGCTGGCGTCTGAGTTGGAGTGGAGCTCTCTGCTCTTTACTGATCCAGCCTCTGGCCCATCCATCTGGCCCATCAAGAGTCACTCTCATTTCTTCAGTCCATAAAACCTTTGAAAAATCAGTGTTAAGATATTTCTTGGCCCAGTCTTGACGTTTTATCTTATGTTTCTTGTTCAAAGAAGGTGGTTTTTCAGCCTTCCTTACCTTGGCCATGTCCCTGAGTATGGCACGCCTTGTGATTTTTGATACTCCAGTAACGTTGCAGCTCTGAAATAAGGCCAAACTGGTGGCAAATGGCATCTTGGCAGCTTCACGCTTGATTTTCCTCAATTCATGGGCAGTTAGTTTGCGCCTTTTTTTACCCAACACGCTTCTTGCAACCCTGTTGGCTATTTGCCATGAAACACTTAATTGTTCGGTGATCACACTTCAAAAGTTTGTCAATTTCAAGACTGCTGCATCCCTCTGCAAGACATCTCACAATTTTGGACTTTTCAGAGCACATCAAATCTCTCTTCTGACCCATTTTGCGAAAGGAAAGGAAGTTGCCTAATAATTACGCACACCTTATAGAGGGTGTTGATGTCATTACACCACACCCCTCCTCATTACAGAGATGCACCTGATTTACTTAATTGGTGGTTGGCTCTCAAGCCTATACAGCGAGTAGGAGTAGGACAACATGTATAAAAAGTATCATGTGATCAAAATACTCATTTGCCTAATAATTCTGCACACAGTGTAAATAGCTCCATGAGTGCTATGGAGAGTTCTCCTATTATTGAATAAAAATGTAATGAATTTACTATATATTAAGACATATTAATTACTAGAGTTCTGAGTTTTGAATTAAACCCAAAAACAATAAAAACTGAATCTCCTCTTGTAGAGTGGTGTCCCCTTCGCGGGAGAAGATGCCCAAAAACCTGCATATCTGTTTTATGATTCAACAAATACACTTCCATGACTTTAATATGAAGCAGTAACTCTGAATTTCTGCAGCCAAAGACTTATGTTCTGCTAAAGGATACTGATATGGAACAAATTGCCGCTGTTGAAAATTCTCACAAGCAAGTGAAAAAAAAAAGAAAAACTTGCTGAGAGTACTCAGATGATCTTTATGTAGTGATAACTGTAGAGAAGAGGTTATTATGTGTGGAAAAGAGCGACAGAGATGAAGGCAGACGAGTGAAGTGTCATTTGCAGCTTTGGGAAAACTCTGTGCTGGATCCCCAACAATCAATGGTTTGTTTAGTTTTCTCCAGTATCTCCTCAAATTTGAAGAGTATTGTTAACTAAACAAGGTTATTTTATTTCCCGTCAAGGTCACAATACATCGAGAGTGTTGTTAGCTAAATAGAAACACATTCCTGATTCCTTTACAAATAGGAGCGAAAAAAAAAGTAGAAATCTTATATGTAGTCACTAACCCGGGGTCTGGAAAACAAAAACGTTTCACCTTGAGATTTGTTGTTAAAGAGGCGCCTTTGAGTGATGGGGGCTTTATACAACATTACACCCATTCAATGTAAAAAGATAATCCCTAACAAAATTAGAAAAAAATGATAGAAAAGACACATGGTTTTTACGTGTCGTTGGCTGAGTATCAGAAAATAACCAACTATTACTCCCTTTGTCAGAATGTTCATGCGTCCTGATGGAAAATGATTGGATGGAACGGTTCTTGAATCATGATATGCAGTTCAAATTTAGAGAGAAAGGGTTACTAGACCGCGCTGCCGTAGAAAAGAGGATCCATGTAGAAGGCACGATTTTATTTGTCTACGCGTTTCAAAGCCTTATGGCTTCTTCCTCAGGGGAAATCATATATGATTGGTATATGATTTGTCCTGAGGAAGAAGCCATAAGGCTTTGAAACATGTAGACAAATAAAATCATTCCATCTACATGGATCCTCTTTTCTACGGCAGCGCAGTCTGTTAACCCTTTTTTCTCCAAATTTGAATTGTATCTCCACGTGGGCTCTGCTGCAGCAGTATTTACGCCATTACAGTGGTTGTGACTCTCACAACCATGCCAGGTGAGTCTACCCTTACAGCACCTTTGCTGACAGTGTTTTAGGATAAGACCCTATGTGCGCTTACTGTCTCTTCCAGCATTTCTAACCATTGAATGTGATGGCTTTTGTGTGGGGTTTGTAGGGTTAGTTAAGAAAATGGTTATCACAATGGGTAAACCAGAGAATATTTAAAATGAATACTGGACACAACACAATTAGAATTGAGACAAATTTCACCAACTCCATAGCACGAAAAATAAAAGCCCCTGCTTGGCTTTAGATGCAAAGACAATGAAGTTGTGCAGCCGTGGGGATATAAAATTTTTCCAATTTATAAGGGCAGGTTAAAAGGATCAAGATATATTAAAAATATTGCATCATATGTCTCTCAATCGAAGAGGAACCACACTATATATATATATATATATATATATATATATATATATATCTCAATAACCGCATTCACAAAGGAAAAAAGGTGCTCTAGATCCAATTAGTAAAAAACTTTATTTTATGCTTTTTTAATAAATAAGTGTGATTACATTTATATTAAGCTAAGGGTCCAATGAGACACTAAGACCATCCAATAGACACAGTTATAGTAGGGAGTAGCAGTACATTTATAGTTAAGTTATATATAAGCATATGACCAACCTCACAGTTATTACATTTATTATTGCAAAATAATTTTTCTTGTTTATAACTTACAGAGTTTTGAAACCAACTGTGTGATTTATAAGTACAGAAAATAATTGGCACCTATATTTAAAATAACTGGCAGTATGCCTATATTGGTGATTAATACAGTTATTGTCGTGTACTCTCTCCTATAATGCCATTTGTGTATAGTGTCAGTAACCACAGCTATAGGTTCTAAAATATGTAATATGAGTAAATGTTTGCCCAAACACTAAGGACCTGGATGCTAGCTGCTAACACACACACGTCCCCTGAAGAAAAGGTGAAATGCGCGTTGGGATGAGGACATCCAAGTTCCATTATTGAGATCACAGGTTAGCATTACAAGGATCCCTGGTTAGCTAATTATTATTATTATTTATTATTATAGCGCCATCAATTCCATGGCGCTTTAGATGTGAAAGGGGTGTACATAATAGGGACAAGTACAATAATGATAAACAATACAAGGCACAGACTGGTACAGGAGGAGAGAGGTCCCTGCCTGCGAGGGCTCAGAGTCTACAAGGGATAGGTGAGGATACAGTAGGTTAGGGTAGTTGCAGCGGTAATTGCAGCCATTATTATCACTAACAGGAAACATTACAGCCAGTCACACTTATCACTGCTGTAATTGTTTCAATTACAAAAGAGTTAGCAACAAAGTGTCTCATTGGACCCTTTGCTTATTTTTCATGTAATCACATTTATTTATTTAGATTTTTTTTTTAACTTTCAATAAAAAAGTTTTTTTCCTATTTGCACTTTTTTCCTTGATTATTGATATTAAAAATATTGACCTGATGCATTTTGGACATAGAGCTGTCCTTAATCATGGTACTAACATAGCAGCAAATCGACTTCTAAGTCACTAGTGTTATTACTTTATTGGGTAGGGTATCCCAAATATATTTAGGTACATTAGTTTTCTTAATGTTTTAATTTTTCAAAAGAATGAAGAACATTACATGATATCAAACATTTAGATTATACGGTAACAGCAATACAAATAAATGTTTTTTGCTAGTTACAGTTTTGGTTTTCCCATGATGAAGTAGATATCCTTGACGCCTGGCAGTTTCATCTACTTATTCCTAATTATCACTGCCAAGAAACTTATATTGGAGCAGATCATTGATCCCCACCATTACTACCATGACTGAGTACTAATATGCAATTATTAAGTATCGGGTATAATTTGTAGTACTGTATACTTTCTCTGAAGTCACAATTGGCAAGGAATGCACCAAGCCAGATGACTGGAGAAGTTAAAAATATAAAGCAAATGTATTATTTTGATATTGTCAATCAAGCTATGAAAACTTTTAAAAAACTTAAGTTATAAGACATAAGAAAAGAAAACTTATGTATTTTTTTTTCTTGTTTTTGCTTGGTTTTAGGATTTTCTGTGTCTTTCTGGCTGGCTTTTTTCTGGTTTAAAATAATTAGAACATAGTAACATTATAACAAAGTTCAGTAGGAAAAAGACACAAGGCAATTTAGGGCAAACTATAGGCAAGGGTAATCAAAAAGGCAAGGGTAAATTAATGAAAAGGAAAGGATAATCTATAAAAAAAAGGCAAGGGTAATCTATAAAAAGGCAAGAATAGGCTATAAAATAAAGGTAAGGGTAATCTATGAAAAAAAGGAAGGGTGATCTATAAAAAAAAGGCAAGGGTAAGCTATAAAAAGACAAGGGTGATCTATAAAAAAAGGTAATCTATAAAAAAGGCAAGGTGAAATATTTGAAATGCTTATGATTTGAATATTCCAAGACTGAATCCGCTTATGTGATTGTTATTTGTTGTTTTAAAAGTGAATAAAAATATATTTAGGAAAAAAAAGGGTAACCTATAAAAAAGGCAAGGACTAATCTATAAAAAGGCAAGGGTAATCTATAAAAAAGCAAGGATGATCTATAAAAAAGGCAAGGGTAATCTATAAAAAGGTAAGGGTAATCAATAATAAAGACAAGGATAATCTAAAAAAAGGCAAGGGTAATCTGTAAAAAAAGCAAGGGTAATATATAAAAAGCCAAGGGTGATCTATAAAAAAGGCAAAAAAGGCAAAGGTAATCTATAAAAAAGAAAAAGATAACGATAAAAAAGGGCAAGCGTAATCTATAAAAAAAATGCAAGGGTTATAAAAAAGACAAGGTTACTCTATAAAGAAAGTCAAGGGTAAGATATAAAGAAGGCAGGGGTAATCTATAAAAAAGGCAAGGGTAATCTATAAAAAAGCCAAGGGTAATCTATAAAAAAGATAATGGTAATCTATAAAAAAAGGCAAGGGTAATCTATAAAAAAGTTTCTTATGTTATGGTGATGAAATTCCTTCACAAACTCAAATACGGCGCAATACATCCCTCAATGACGCATCTCAAGCCACTTAAAACACAACATGTATCTGTATTACTTTTCGATCTTGTACTCTGTGACCAAAAACATCTACCCTGGATATAAATATGAGAATGAGAAAAAAAGCCACCAGAAAGCAAAAAGGTTGTGTCACTATCTTTAATGGGATCTTCTATGTTATCACGCAAAACTTCTAAATTTCTAATGACAGTGTTTACAGTCTACAAGAACCGGTGCCGTTCACAAAAAATGGGAAAACGAGCAAAAGGGTTAAGTATAATGCTGAACAAATGTAGGTTCTTTCTTCATACTTCCGCAAAAGATGTAGCCATGCACTTATAGACGCCACATTAGAGAGGAAGCCAGGCAACTGCTTGGAAAATTACGGAGGATGTAAAGAGCGAGAAAGGCGTGTCAAGTCTGTCTGAGCGTTGGCAACCTGTCTTTTAATATCAAACTCGTTTGAAAGGGCTTTAATTTTATTTTAATGGGTAAAAAAGGTTTCTTTGCTAGATTAAACTTATGAATGCCATTCATACATTGTTTATAAGGTACTCATCTCCCCTTCAAATACTTTTTGTTTTTTTGAATTTGTATACCAGAAAGTACTGAAAGAGTTGTCTGCTTGTATCAGAAGGAATGAAGAGAGATGTCCTTAACTGTCACTTTTAATAAGAGGAGTCAACATGCCTCTATTCAGGTTAAATATTGCCCTGTCACTTTTCAATGAAGTCAACAGATTTCTTAAAGAAAAGTCAAAAGAACCATGCATGCAAAGAATGAAAGAGAGAAAAAAAAATTTGAAGGTCCTGTCAGACGGTGTCAAAGCCGTCTTTATTGCAGGGGAGTGGTTGTAGGACAGAAAGTTCTTTTGTAAAACGGGAATAAAAATACTACTCATAATAGCTGCTGGCATGAAAAAAAAACACAAAACAAAGGGATTTCTACTGTAATAATAACCTGTAAAATGTTATTGTGGTTGGAACAAAAAAAAAAATCGTCAAACTCCCCCCTCTTTTCACATAATAACCTAGTTGGCGCATATTCCTGCTAAGTTATGCATAATCTTCTGTCATGTTAAGCGTGACTTCCATAAGAACCAGTATAAGATAGTAAAGTATATGGAGGTGGCTGCTTTAAAAAAAAAGGTTGGTTAGATGATTGAATGGTGGCCACGGGGCCTACAAGACTGGTAAACTCCAACTTTTAGTCCAAATTTAAGAAGTGAACAAGCAAGTAAAAGGTCATGGCCAAAGAATGGTAATTTGGAGTACAACTGTTCATTCGGAAGGGCCCCAGGGTTCAGGGGTATCCACAAACTCTAAAAGAAGGAACTATGGACTGATCAACTGGATACTGTTGAGTTAGAAGAGCGTAGGAGTGGTCTCTGCCAAAAGAAACATGTATATTTCAAATGTCCATCCTAGTAATGGATCCAAGGAAAGATAATTGTGAAAAAAGGAGGTTTAGAATCATAGAATGGTAGAGTTGGAAGGGACCTCAAGGGCCATCGGTTCCAACCCCCTGCGAGAGCAGGTTTTCCTAAATTATGCCAGCTATGTTTATTCAGCTTCCACTTGAAGATTTCCATTGATGGAGCGCTCACTACCTCTCACGGTAACCTGTTCCACTCTCTGACTGCCCTCACTGTCAGAAAGTTTTTCCTAATGTCTAATCTGAATCTCCTTCCTTTTAGTTTCATCCCATTGCTTCTCGTACTTCCTTGTGCTAATGAGAATAGGGTGGTTCCCTCTGCACTGTGACTTCCTTTCAGATATTTGTAGACCACTATTAAATCTCCTCTCAGCTTTCTTATTTTTGCAAATTAAACATTTCTAGTTCTTTTAGCTGTTCTTCATATGACATGGTTTGCAGACCTTCTACCATGTTGGTTGCTCTTCTCTGGACTTGCTCCAATATATCGATGTCTTTCTTGAATTGGGGCACCAGAACTGTACACAGTATTCCAGGTGGGGTCTGACCAGGGCAGAGTATAGGGGAATAATTACCTCTCTTGATCTAGATTCAATGCTTGTCTTCATACATCTTAGAATTTTGGTTGGCTTTTTTAGCTGCAGCACCACACTGTTGGCTCATGTTGAATCTAAGATCTACTAATATGCCTAAGTCTTTTTCCCTGGTGCTATCACTTGGTTCTCTTCCTACGAACATTTACTGACTAGCTCTTCAGACAATAAAGGGCTAGTCAACCAAGTCTATAAGTCAGGCCTCATATAAAAAGTAGAAAGGCCTAGGATGGGGTTTTACATCAGAATTCTTCATACTTCAAAACTTAATCTTGTTATATAAAATTGATTAAAAAATTGTATTTAGTTTGTGGAGAAATAATGTTGACCGCAATTGGCGTTTCCAATGGATCCAACTCAATGTAATGAAGCCCAATGAAGTATATTCAATGGTTTATATAAGAAGGTACATGGATGTGTTTACATAATCATGTACATATAAGACATAAGAAATAGCAAAAAACAGAACTTGCCCCGATATAAAATCCAAAAACTTTTCTTTAACGGATAAAATACATTTAAAAAAATACTTCACAAGTACAGAGCATGGGCTAGGAGCAAGGCAACATGTTTCTGACCTTCGTGGTCCTTACTCAGGCATTGACTAAGGACCACGAAGGTCATAAACATGTTGCCTTGCTCTTAGGCTATGCTCTGTACCTGTGAAGTATTTTGTGGATGTATTTTATACGATGAATAAATGTTTTTTGGATCTTATTCCGGGACAAGTGCTGTTTTTATTTCTATTTCTATTTGCTTGAGTCTTTTCTTTGCACTATATGGGTGAGCTGATTCAAGTATTTTTCTTGATATACTGTAAGACATTAGACTACGCGTTTTGACTTATTAAAAAGCCTTCTTCAGGTCTGTGAAATTAAATGTGTGTATAGTCAAACTGGGTAGAGACATGTAGTCTTATATCTTATATGTACATGATTATGTGAACATATCCATGTACCTTCTTAAATAAACCACTGAATGTTCTTCAATGGACTTCATTACATTGAGTTGGATACATTTGGAGCACCGATTGCGGTCAACAATATTTCTTTACATTATACCTGTAATATCTCCGGAGGAGGATTATTCTCTGTGGATCAACCTGACAGCAAACCCACCATTAGAACCTAATGTTAAATGTACATTGACAGCTCATCTGATCTAGATTAAGAATCATAGAGGCATAGAATCATAGAATGGTAGAGTTGGAAGGAACCTCAAGTCAAGGGCCATCAAGTCCAACCCCCTGCGAGTGCAGGTTTTCCTAATACATCCCAGCTATATGCTTATCCAGTTGAATATTTCCATTCATGAAGAGCTCACCACCTCCCGTGGTTAACTGTTCCATTCTCTGACTGTTCTCACTGTCAGTACGTTTTTCCTAATGTCTAATCTGAATTCTAGGTGAGTGCATATATTACCATGCACATTTCACTCAAATTCCCTACTACGCTCAGATGAGTGCCACATTCTTTTTCTTCTTTTTTCTCATTTAGCTCGGACTTTTTTTGATTTAGTTTGTGGAGTTATTGGTTCAGGAGATCCCAACGATATCTGTAACAAATTGGTCCCAACCCTTATTTTCAGGCTAAAGGTCCAGTCACACTAAGCAACTTACCAGCGATCCCAACAACGATAGGGATCGCTGGTAAGTTGCTAGGAGGTTGCTGGTGAGATGTCACACTGCGACGCTCCAGCGATCCCACCAGCAACCTGACCTGGCAGGGATCGCTGGAGCGTCGCTACATGAGTTGCTGGTGAGCTCACCAGCAACCAGTGACCAGCCCCCAGCGCCGCGTGGAAGATGCTGCGCTTGGTAACTAAGGTAAATATCGGGTAACCAACCCGATATTTACCTTGGTTACCAGCGCACGGAGCTACACGTGCAGAGAGCAGGGAGCAGCGCACACTGAGCGCTGGCTCCCTGCTCTCCTAGTTACAGCACACTTCGGGTTAATTACCTGATGTGTGCTGCAGCTACATGTGCACAGAGCAGGGAGCAGCGCACACCGCTTAGCGCTGGCTCCCTGCTCTCTTAGCTACAGCACACATCGGGTTAATTAACCCGATGTGTCCTGCAGCTACATGTGCACAGAGCAGGAGCCGGCACTGACAGTGAGAGCGGCGGAGGCTGGTAACAAAGGTAAATATCGGGTAACGAAGGACAGGGCTTCTTGGTTACCCGATGTTTACTGTGGTTACCAGCCTCCTCAGAAGCCGGCTCCTGCTGCCTGCACATTTAGTTGTTGCTGTCTCGCTGTCACACACAGCGATCTGTGCTTCACAGCGGGACAGCAACAACTAAAAAATGGCCCAGGAAATTCAGCAACAACCAACGACCTCACAGCAGGGGCCAGGTTGTTGCTGGATGTCACACACAGCAACATCGCTAGCAACGTCACAAAAGTTGTTCGTTAGCAGCGATGTTGCTAGCGATGTTGCTTAGTGTGACGGGGCCTTTATTCTTGGTAACTCTTAATTTAGACGAAACCCCAGTCACCATGATAAAGAAATCTTGCGCTGTACTCAATAATTCTGAGGTCCCAAATACAAAAACTTTAGAAATGCTAGTTTTTATTACACGAGACAAAAAAAAAGGTCAAACAAACCCTCAACAAGTTGTTACAATGTCACGTAGCCATGATTCAGAGTAAGTGTTAAGCCTGCTTTACACGTTGCAATATTGCATACAGTATCGTATGCGATTTGCAACGCCCCCATTGTATGTGCGGCATGTTCAATTTATTGAACGTGCCGCACAGATGATTCACCCCCGTCACACGTACTTACCCGTCCATACGACCTCGATGTGGGCGGCGAAGTCCACTTCCTGGAGTGGGAGGGACGTTCGGCGTCACAGCGACGTCACGGGGCAGCCGGCCAATAGAAACGGAGGGGTGGAGATGAGCGGGATGTAAACATCCCGCCTACCTCCTTCCTTCCGCATTGTCGCCGGGAGCCATGGACGGAAGTAAGCTGTCGTTCAATGTTCCCGGGGTGTCACACACTGCGATGTGTGCTACCTCGGGAACATTGCACAACCTCACGTTCATTTTTTGAGGAATGAACGACGTGCATGCGATGAACGGATTTTCGTTGAGGTTTTACACGCTACAATCATACTTACGATGCCAGATGTGCGTCACTTACGACGTGACCCCGCCGACACATCGTAAGATTTATTGTAGCGTGTAAAGCGGGCTTTAGAGATTACTAGCTACCAATTCCTGACATTTCATGCCATTAGGAAACTGTACAAAGCATTATTTAACCTGATTATTCATGTGTATGACTCGAATGTCCCTTTTCGTGAACTCCACCCACAAAAGGGTCATACTTTATTTCTCTCTCAGAGCCTCTTAATTCCCAATATCATTATTTCAGATTAACTTATTGCTCACAGAGAAAGATGGAATGAAAATATGAAAACGCAGAGACTATGTCTAAACAATGTAAGCCTGCTGTTTCCATATACACCACGATATCTCATATCTGTATATGTTTACGTGATGTATAGTATATCAGAAATGATGCTATCCAGCTGGTCTGTTAAGCAAGTAAAATGCTTAATGATAATGAACCAGATATCACCCATTCTTAGCTGATGGGGCCAGTAGGGCAGGATTTCCTAAATCTGGGTGCCAGTTGAGTACCAACAAGCCAATGAACTAGAGCCAGGAAATTTTGAAACACAGCTAAAGAAGCAGACTGGATCTGTCACATCTAGCTAAAGATCTCCGTACGCATTAAACACACCTGACCCTGACGATTTTGATGGAATCTAACAAGCAAGCATATGGGGGCCTCTAGATTCTCCCTGATAGATGATTTTGAAAAGGAGAAATAACATAATTTTAAATTTGAGCAAGCAATCCTTTTTTACAAGAGCAGATCTCTTCTCTATACAGAGAAACGTGCATGTACCGGCTGAGCATGTACATACGGGGAAGCCTGGATAGACGGCTGTTTATCGAAAAAGTTTTTAACAAACAGCTATCCTATGTGTACAGCTAGATTGAAGCCTATGGACACTTTTTAAACTTGGAAAAAAAATGATCTCCTATGAATGCCGGCTCGCAGCTGGCGTTCATAGGGAAATCATCATGATGGACACAGGGGTCATCAGCTGACCCCAGGCTATGATGACAACCCATCGGCGTCCCGCGATGACATCATGCACACACCAATGGGAGCAGGGAATGACGTGCTCTCCGCCGGCGCGTTAAATCCTGCCATCAGAGATTGACAGTGGGAATTAACTGATTAAAAGCAGTGAGCGGATCTACGATCCACATACAGCTGTTAGAGGCACAGGATGGCTTATCTAATCATTCAAGTTGATACAAACAGTACTTCTGGGGTGATGCTCAAGTAGGGTCCAAAATCGTCTCAAGTAGATGTAGAAACTTGGCACTCAAGATAAATTTGAATAGTGGTCTTTTATTGAGAAGAACTTGTGGGACCAGCACAAGCACAGACGTTTCGGTCAAAGACCTTCATCAGTGTACATGCAGGTGGTCCTCAGAAGGTATAGCAACGTGGCAACTGGCGTAGTCAGGTATGACACAGTGTCCACCGCTGTCTATGTGGCAACGACCCTCTGCACGCACACTGATGAAGGTCTTTAACCAAAACGTCTGTGCTTGTGCTAGTCCTACAAGTTCTTCTCAATAAAAGACCACTATTCACATTTATCTTGAGTGCCAAGTTTCTACATCTATCTAGTCATCTGTCAGGTGCGGAGAAAGATGCGGCTTCAGCATATGTGCCCGCATCCAAGGCAGGGACGTAAATATACATAATATGTCATGAAGGGGTTAAAGATTTTTTTTATTCCTTTCAGTTAATCTTCATCTGAAAGTGCACTTTGGTATAAAAATGAAATACAAACTGGGTTGTACTCAACATCCTTGGATCTACTGGCGAGTCTCTGATGCTGCTCCTGGTGTATGGCATTGATCGTTTCACTAACATCATGGCAACAGTGCAGCAGCTAATCAGTGAACTCTGCAGCTCTGCCAGTGTAGACCAAATGCCCTACTCAGAGCTGCAGAGCTCACTGATTTACTGCACTGTCATCATGACGTCAGCCCAAATCAAAATACTGTGGAAACAAGGAAGCGCAATAGGGTCTTATCCGGTAGAGAAATCAGATCCCGGAAGGGTTAAGATACACTCACCTATTCAGGTTGTGAAAGTCACAACCCCTATGAAGCACATGTACTGGTGGTATCAGCTGCAGCCCCGAGGTGTAGAGCGTGTAATACAGAAGAAGGGGAAATCAGGTTTATACCGCGCTAATACTCCTATGCGATGTTAGTAAAATATTCCTTTATTGTTGTACAGGTAGACGCGTTTCAGAGACATCCGTCTCCTTCATCAGGATTGAAAGGAACAGCATGGTATCAACTCCACAGAAGCCTCCATATATACAAGTGAAATGCCACGTCATAGGACCGTCCCGCCATATTTTGAATTGGAGCCGGCGGTCATCTGACATGGCATTTCACTTGTATATATTGAGGCTTCTGTGGAGTTGATACCATGCTGTTCCCTTCATGTCATGATGAAGGAGACGGATGTCTCTGAAACGTGTCGACCTGTACAACAATAAAGGAATATTTTATTAACATCGCGTTGGAGTATTAGCGCGGCATAAACCTGATTTCCCCTTCTACTGTATTATATGATCATGACGTCAGAGAAACGGTCAATGCCAGACTTATCAGTTGTCTATGAGTCTGTAACTTGTGTGTAATTTGCAGCTTTATCCATGCGTTATTAGATTTCATGATTTCAACATCTTACGGGACACTACAGTGGGCTGTGCGCTGAGGTGCAGCTCAACAAGTTGGGAGAGCATTAGACTTTAGATAGATTCTCAATGTACAGACCTGGCTTTTGTATTTGCTGCAGTCTTTCTCTGACTTAGGCTTCATTCTGATGTCAGTTTTGGTCATACGAGTTCTACCCGTGTTTTTCACAGAAAATCCGTTACAAATGCAAGTACAACGGTTGGCTAACTAGCAATCCGCTAACGGATCTGTTGTCCATAGACTCCCATGTTAAAAAAACAGATCCGGCATAAATCAGTTTCCCGATGGATCTCTTCTAAGGGACGGCTACAGGACATGGGAACTTTACTAGGGATGATCGAATATCAAAACATTCGCCTTCGCGAATATCCGACGAATAGGTTGCCGCTATGTGAATATTCGATGTGCAATGTAAGCCTATGGGAAGCCCGAATAATTGTTATTCGGGTTTCCCATAGACTTACATTGCGCATCGAATATTCGCGAGTAGTCAAATAGCGGCAACCTATTCGGCGAATATTCGCGAAGGCGAATATTTGTGGTATTCGAACATCCCTAAACTTTACCTAACAATGTAAAAAAAGGCTACATAGTCAATAACCTGCTCATTGCAAAAATACAATCAACGATATCCTTATTTTTAAAAAATATACTGAACAATACCACCTTACAATTTTGCCCATGTATAACAATACTATTTTTCGAGGTGGGAAAGTGTCCAGTGGGCCCCCTAGGGTTAGAAGTTGGATTAAAATCTCTTCTTACTCTGTGATACTACTGCTTTTGTAGTCAATCACTTATTGTTGGATTTTCAGCTGACAAAATGGTTTCTTTCTCCGTGCTTCTGGGAGAGAGGCAGATATAACCTTGAAAATTCATGGCATTTCCAATTATTCTAAGAAGAAGAAAAAAACTGAATCCTGAATTACATATTTAGTATAATAAAAGTAGACAGAAACACCTGGTATATAGCATGCCAGGTCATTGCTATATCTCATTACATTGTTCGCTATCTGCGCTTTCCCTTTATATTAGCTTATTACATATTAGTCTTCTATTGACTGTACAGCTCACTTGTTATATTACAATAGAAAACAGTGTTTAATCCAAGTGGTTAACTAAATCAGTCCTGAGCTTTATGTCTTTCAGTTTGTGAATTACTTCATTAATTTATTGTTCCATTGTTGAATGGGGGGAGACAAAAACTTCTTTTTCTTCTTTTTTTTTTCCCCTTTTCTTGGAGTTTCATGCAGCAGAGGATAAAGCTGGGAAAGAAAATGTAGCCTTTTGATTCTGTAAGCTATAATAAAGTGTAATTTGTACAAAAGGCATGTTTAACCATCCCGTCTGCAAGTAGAGACAAAAGAATCATACTGAGTACTGCGAGGACTGTGCGAAAGAAAACATTTCTTGCGTGTACTTTTGTAACATTTAAAGCCCCGTATTACATCTACAGGGATAATTAGTCATTACATATTCCCAAGACTGTGACCTTATCCTTACTTTTCTATCTAATCAGCAACATGGCTCTGTGTCTTCCAGGCTCCTAAACCAATATTAATAAAGCTCATCCCTCCGCAGCCGTCTATATACATTTTACTGCACAGATCAAAAAGCAAATCAGGGTTTCTTTTAAGGGAAATGGTTATGAAACAAACACTTAAAGCTGAAGGTGGTCAGGTCTTAAGGAGGTTCTCTGACTTAGTTTTTCCTTTTTGTAAATAAAGGATTAATACAATTATCGGCCCTTATTTTAGTGCCATTATTTTCTAAAGCTGAAACCTTGACATAATTGCTAGAAGAGAGTTTGCATGAAAGTCACTCAACCTAAAGGTAGATTAAAGGGGTATCTCATTTTAAAGAGGTTATCACCTACTCACTAGATAGGTGACAACTATTAGATTACTGTGTTTTTCATTCTATAAGACGCACCCCAAATATAGAGGATGAAAATAGGAAAAAATAATTTTTAATGGTAAAATGAGGGTCCGTTTTATAATCCTTGTGCGTCTTAATCCTAATGCTCACCAGGGAGGAGCGGCGGTGGTGGAGCGGCTCAAGAAGGTCACAGGAAGCAGGGTAGGCAATGCTGCGGGCTCAGAGGAGGGGGTGTTGTGGCTCATTGCTGTCGGCGATACTGCGAGCTCAGAGATGTCGTAGTGGCAGGTGCCATTGATCTTCCGGCGGGCTGCCAGGGTGTTGTGGTGGCGGGCGCCATTGATCTGCTGGCGGTCTGTGGGGGTGACACTGCAGTGGAGCGACTCAAGAGGGTCACAGAACAGGGTGTCTCGGCGACGGAGATCATTATCTGACTGTGGGCTCCGTTGAATCGCCCGCAGTTGACGAGATGGACTTCAAGAAAATGGCCGCGGAGGCGGCGCGTGCGCAGATAGGACTCCGCAGCCATTTTCTTGAAGTCCATGGCGTCAATCTGCGCACGCGCCACCTCCACAATGGCCACGATTCAATGGAGCCCACAGTCAGATCAATGCCCCGGCGCCAAGACACCCTGTCCCGTGACCCTCCTGAGTTGCTCCACTAAAGTGACACCTCCACCCTCGTTGCGACACCCCCGAGCCTGTCCTGTGACCCTGCCTTTTATGACCCGGCTCCCCCAAAGCCGCCACGGTAAGCCCTATTCGTTTTGTAAGACGCACCCCCATTTTACCCCGTTTTGGGGTTATAAAAGTATGTCATACAATCTGGAAAATACAGTAGTTTTGGTCCCATTCCTGGGACCCCTAACAATAGCCAGAATGGATTACTTGTATTTCCTATTCTCTCCAAGAAAGTGTTCAAAGGTGGACAATTAGATTATCAAATGGGATGGAAGGTGTCTCTCATCATGAGAGACTTAGACAAAAAAAATATTTTTGAGATATAAATACATGTGAGTCACTACAAAGGGCTGGCACATGATATATACCTTTTAAGGACCGTACAAAGGATCAGTGGACATTTGTTATGTCTGGAGGAAAGGTAATCCCGACATCTAAATAGGAAAGGGTTCTTTATAGTTAGAGTACCTAGAGAGTAAAAGCAAATACTATATCTGCATAAAAAAAGGGCTGGATGCTTTTATCATAATATAATAATATAATAATAATATAATAATATTCAAGAAATAAATTATGTATAGTTCATTGAAAAAGGTTGAACTTGATGGATCTGTGTCTTTTTCAACCTATATAACATTACTTCAGACAAAAAGCATATTATTTTTTATTTTTTTTTTTTAAATTGGGGCTCCAGTAAAAATGGGCTTACACTCCTGGTTTAATAATTAGCACTGTCTCGGGGTTTCTATTTACAAAGAACATGAGACTTGGAGATAGTAGATGTGGAGACACGGGGATCAGTGGGTGCTCTCGTCTGCTGGCCCGGCCGCCTTTAGAAAGACAGCGTGGCCGAGGGCTGATCCCAACTGAATGCCCGACCTCCTTAACCGTGGGCGGAACATTACTCAGACAACACAGGGTGAGGGAATCACAATATTAAGACTTTATTGGATCCCAAAACAATTAATGGCACATAGCACATAACCAGCAAAACACACAAATGTAACAGGCAACAGAGTCTCACCCTTCCGCTGGCTCACCAGGGATTAGAATGTCTGTGCCTCAGAGGTTCCAGGGCTACTTACTCCAATCCAGCAGCACACTGCTTTCGGCGGGCACCCACTGAGAATGGAATAACGCTAGATTTAGGAAGCTGGCTGAGGTCTGCAAAGTCTGTAGTCAGATGACTGGATTGTCCCAAGCTGGATTCCTTCCTTAGGTAGTCCTTGATATCAAAGCCGAATCCTTGCATTCAATGCTGAAGTCTATATAGTATTATAATCCAGGTTTGGTTATGGCTTGCCAATTGGATCCGCAGATCCTAGATTGGTAGCATGTAGCAAGAGTCTACCTGGGCAATGGACAGTCCTCCTTCTTATACCCCTGATCTCTCCATTCAGACCATTGGGGTCTTCACGATTGGTAGATAAGACTGGGCTCTTATTGGCTAGATTTCAAGCCGTATACAGAATATTCCAGTAATAATGGTCAATGGCAGAGACAAGGGAGAAACAGCTAAGTTAAATCGCATCCAGCAAACACATCGTAATACAATGGGTGTCTGGCCTTCAGTGGCCAAAACAATTACATGAGTCAACAAAAACTTCAATGCTAAACTCCCAAGAGTCTTGTAGAACAATGAGGGATTATACCTCATCTATAAACAAACTGTCTTCATGTCTGGCTGAATTTTAAGAAAGTTAACCCATGCTAGCCACTGAGTGTCCATGTCATGACAGTAGATACTTATGGTGACAGATTTCAATATCCAAAACCATGGGTATTTCAAACTGTACAGTAGATGCAAATTATCAGTGTGTACACAGAACAGTTATAAAGAGCCCATCTCTCCATATCATGGATAGCTGATACCTGTCCCAGCTCCTTACCCTATGGCCTGCTGTCTCTGCACTAGTCTCCACCAATTTACACTGGTTACTTCTAAGGCTGGCTCAGGCAGATGAGATCTATCTGAGTATTCAGGAAGCATAGTTCACAAGTACCACATGTTTTACAGAAGTTTGCCTCATCCACTTCAACATAGCTACAGCCAAGTAGCCATGGTAAACCAAACTCTCCAGCAAAGTCCTGTTTGTTATCCAACTATAAGCAGTTGCTTCCTAGCTCAGGCCTATGAATCATTTTGCTACTATACTGGCACCTCTGCTGAAAATATACCTGATAATGAGCTCATATGTGATAATGATGCCCTTTGTCTCTGCATACCAGGTGCCTGATTATTATTCATCTCTGCCTAAATTTGCAGCTCTTCTATTCTGTATGCAAACACATCTCGGCCGAAGATTATCTGATATGTTATCAATACATTTAGTATTACTGTTTATCTACATTTCTCCAACATATTTACTAGACTCCCTACACACCTATTAAACCTGTTTGTAAATACATCTCTGCAAATAAGTTACCAGATTCCCTATACCTCTACTAATCCTATGTGTAAATGCATCTCTGCAAGCAAGTTAACAATTTACCTATACCTCTACACTACTATTCTTATGTGTAACCAATTTCTGCAAGCAAGTTACCAATTTGCCAATACATTATTCCTATTTGTAACCTCATCTCTGAAAGCAAGTTACCAGATTGCATATACATCTACTCTACTATGTAGAAAAAGATGAGCAGTGATACAAAGTACATTATTAAAGCACTAAATAATGTGCATGATTAAATCATTAATAGACTAAGGACTATATCTATATGGGCTAAAATCGCAGTACAACAAGTAGGAAAAAGAAAGGAAAAAAACGATCAAACAGCCCAATGATAAATAAGAATCAACTATTTCAAATTTAATTTATCTTTATTTTTAGTAAATATTGTTCACAAGTGCATGTATGGACGAAAACATGTGCATCATAATACATATAGCGGAACCATATACACCAATATACATGTATAACATATATAATACCATGGCTAGATATTCATGCATATAGTATAGTATGACTAAATATATGCATATATGTGCAAGTATGTTCTATAATAGATATAATAATAATAATAATATAATAATATATTATATAATATAATATAATCTATATATAGAGCATACTTGCACATATATGTGCATATATTTAGTCATACTATACTATATGCATGAATATCTAGCCATAGTATTATATATGTTATACATGTACATCAGTGTATATGGTTCTGCTATATGTATTATGATCCACATGTTTTCGTCCATACATGCACTTGTATATTTACTAAAAATAAAGGTAAATTAAATTTGAAACAGTTGATTCCTATTTATCATTGGGCTGTTTGATCGTTTTTTTCCTTTCCTTTTCCTATCTACTCTACTATGCCAATGTGTAACCCGTTTCTGCAAGCAAGTTACCAATTCACCAATACATTATTCTTATTTGTAACTACGTTTCTCCAAGCAAGTTACCAGATTACCTATACATCTACTGTTCTGATGTGTAACCATATCTCCACAGTTAAGTTACCAGATTGCCTGTACAAATACTGTTTTCATGTGTATCTACACACCTAGCTCTGGTTCCATCTGATGCTTTCCATTCCGCTTGGCTGTCTGCCCTTTTGTTTATCCTAGTGCTCACTGATCTACATATTGTCTGACATGACTCTGCAGCACCATTACCTCCAGTCCCTGCTGCTCACCCTGATCTATGGGCTAGAGAAATAAATCTCATCAAGTGAGCCCTAACAGATCATTTAGTTCAACTGAAACTCTGTAATACTTTACTTACCCTGTGGTGGAGATACAGGAAAATCAAGTCCAAACTGTTCCCAATCAAATTTCAACAGATCACAGAGTAATCCAATAACAGGATACTTTGCGTTTAAAATATTGGTAACTATAAGTAACTGTCCAAAGTCGACACCCAGATTAAGACATTTATAACTTAGAGGAAATAAAAAAGAATCAAATAATACAACAATATGCAGGGCAAATATTCTACAATATGATTTCAATAATATCAAAAGATATCTACACTTAGCAAAATATGTTAAAGTGTAAATCCTGCCTTCCTTAGAAAAGCCTACAAAGTTCACTAACTAGTATCTAAACACCAGCTCAACCTAGTGGTAAAATAATAGAACTGCAACAGCTGTATTTTACTACCAGGGTAGTATTGGTCATGGTTTGTGATTTATACATTAGTTTTATATTATATTTGCTTTATTCACTGCCCTTGCCAAACATCAGCAGCTCCATGCATGAATTACTTATTAATTGAGGGGATATCAAATGTAGCTAACGCAACTGGAAACCCAGCTCTGTGAAGCGCTTCTCTCACACTAAGATTGCAAGGATTGGGATAAACGAAAGTTAATTGCATTTCCAGATGACAAACCTCTCACCTCTGAACTGAATGGCTCTTTATAAAAGCTATCAGTAATAAACTGTAAATCTCAGCTATGATTGCAAATAAAGGTCAGGTCCGTACAGGCTGCCACTTTCCCCGGCTTCACTACGGATTCGAGAACCTTCCTTTTAAGGTGTTCCAGCTGTCATTTTACAAAGTAGTGAAATGACTGTTCTTTGGAAAATAATATTACACAGTGCCCTGGTGGATAAGCTTTCAGCTCTGCAGAGGTTCACAGGAGAGAATCAGCAAAACTAACCAGACGTTCATTAATACACAAATAACAGCATAACTCTAAAATTCCAAACCCATTCCAAAGTAATAAAATACTAACATGGCGAGAAAACAAGTAAGAGTATATATATATATATATATATATATATATATTTATTTAGAGGGCACCAAATTTACACTGTTATACAAGCTGGTCACTGACTACTTTACACTGTACCAATGTGTCGTATCTTCAGTGTTGTCAAATGAAAAGACATAAAATATTTACAAAAATGCGAGGGGTGTACTCACCTTTGTGATATACTGTATATGGGGGGGGTCTGTCCTGACATTACAATTGATGTTTCATGTGCTGATGGTGGTTCTTGTGATGTATTCTTGTACTTATGAGGATTTTGATGCTGTTTTTTTTGTACTGATGGGGATTCCAGTGCTGTATTTCTGTATTGCTGGTGATTCTGGTGATGTATTCTTGTGTTATTATTAGTTCTGATCCTGTACACATGTAACAACCCCTAACTTATACAATTAGGTTATAATAGCCTATGTTAATAAACTATTGCACTGTCTGACAAGTTAGGAGTTACAATGTATCTATTTTAGGAGCATTGAACAGGTTGTCCATGTTTGTGATGAGTCTGCAGTCATTCTATGTGATTGCAGACTTCTGAATTGTCAGATTGCGCGCACTGCACATTGTCAGGATTCTTTTGCGCTAGCAGTCAGAGTGGGAGGTCACAAACCTGAAAGTATGCAATTTACATATGAGCAGTTATGTGCCGACGAGACATGGTTACATCGGTATGACCTCACACAGGTCCTGCTAGTGAAAAGTTAAATCAATGCTATAATACTTATGCTAATTCTAACAGGTGGAGGGGATAACTATGCATACCCCCCAGATATTATCTAATCCACTGCTGCTGTCACTCAAAAAGTTGATGATTTTATAAACTTTACTTTCTTGGATTTCGAAACCGAAACATTCGAGCTGACCACTAAAGCTATGTATAGAATCAGCATGATAGTGCCAGTGTAGCACTGGCTTTAGGCTATGTACAAAAATCATGGTGATTGATTCCCTTTAAGAAAGTGAAAAAATTCTTGTTAATGGAAAGGAATAGGTATTGGAAGACGTATCAACATCAATTGGAAAACGTTAGGGGTCCAACACCCGATACTGTCACACATTGTCTGGCTCAAAACTCGCCGAGTGTCAAGACTACTTCTGAAGCTGTTCACACATCAGAGTCAGACACTCCACACGATGCTGCTTTTGAGTTGCACAGACAGGCTCTGACACTGACCAGATGTGCTCTCATTAGTAATCAGTCTTGCGGGAGTTAATTTCTGTTAGTCTGTGGATTACTACTTGAGTCACATGTTGCAGGAGACCTATCACAATTGCCTCCACCCTTTATAAGATGCTGGAGCCTGGTCTCCCATGCTGATGACAGCTTTATGCGATCCCACTGCTTGTGCTTTGGTATCCAGATGCCAGTGAACTTCTGTGTGCTGTTTGGTGTGTTTGTGGGAATAGTCTTATTGTCTGACTATTTCCTCCTTTCCTTTAGATTGTTCCTAATCACATATTGTCTATACCTCTGTGAGTGATTGCTTCGAGTTTGAGTTTTGGTTTTCCCCCATCTGTTTATCTGTGTGGGATTAACCACTCCTAAGTGAAGGGAGGGGGCCACTAGACCAGGGTTGTTCAGGATCTAGGGCAAGGAAGGCGGCCCAAACATCATCACCTTCAGACGTACCTTTAGGATCAGGGTCAGCTAGTGTTCCCTTAGCTGACCCTGTGCCTAGTGATCCCGTCACACCCCGTGATGGGTGCCTCCACTGATCAGCTAATTTTTGCTCCAATGGCAGCCAAATATAACACTTTGAACAAGACTGCTGAGCAGAGCGCCAATGTAAATGTTTTGTCTGCTTTCGAGAGTTGCCGGCTACTGCAGTACAGCTTCTATTCAAATCAAACAAACAGGAGCTGGCATTAATTTATATTCAGGATATATTAAGAAAGCTGGTGTCCTCATTGAACAACATATTTACAGATTAAACTTTTTTATTTCAAAAAGGTCTGAGATGTATAAATAGAGTCCCCAGTAACGTACAGGCCAAAGAATAGAAACCTACATATCACAGTGAGTAATTCTAGAAGGAAGAATCTTCTGTCTTCTGTCCCGTAGGCAGCGCTCATGTCTTTTCGGGGATAATTATGAAATGAAAATGCTGACTATCCAAGCACATAAGCAATTACTAAGACATTCATTGCTGTTGTATTAAACTTTCATTTCTTATTTTACTGATGGCCAAAGTCAACATAAACCGTGTATGTGATGGCTAAAATGATTAGGATCTGAGCGCATGCAAGACTTTCATCATGTAAGTAGCAAATACCAAATGAGTTGTAAAATACACAAAAATATGGAAATACTATTAATATAATGGGCGACAAGGCAAAAAATAGTAGATGATACACTTAAAAATCTGAATAACAAAAAACAAAATACA
This sequence comes from Anomaloglossus baeobatrachus, assembly GCF_048569485.1. Classification (NCBI taxonomy): domain Eukaryota; kingdom Metazoa; phylum Chordata; class Amphibia; order Anura; family Aromobatidae; genus Anomaloglossus; species Anomaloglossus baeobatrachus. Next base: position 189,819,882 of record NC_134362.1, on the reverse strand, counting down.
ATGTCTTTTTAAAGGGGACCTGTCACTTGCCATACACATGTTCTTTTTTTAACCTGGTGCATGTTATTTGTCTTCTGTTCTTGCAGTTACCGATGTAGGGATATTACCCCCTCTCCTTGTATTAAGGCCTAGACACCTACAGCAAAGAGGTGAGGACCACACCCACTTGGCTAAAAAGACCAGACATTTACAGGGAAAAGGGGGCCATATCTCAGGAATAAGAGGAGCAGGAACAAAAGAAAAAGAGCGCCAGATACAAAAGAATAGTGGCATTTAAGTCAATGGAATATATATATATATTAATTTTGAAAACGAAAATAAACTAAATTAATTTTTAGTCTGATAGAAAAAATAGTAAATTGAGAAAAGGATTCTTAAAAATTGTCATTGGCATTTATTGAATGTCCATTTGTCACGGGTGTGTCACGGTTGACAGACAGTCCTGTGGTGTCCAGCTGCAGAAGGTCGCAGCTTTTGGTTACACAAACCGCTTCCTGACATTGTATTCTTTCTTCTGTGGTGTAAATAGAAACCTGTGTATCCTCTCTGCCTGGGGTTAATTATTTTCCTTTTAGGACCCTGCACATATCCTCACCTCTCAGCTGTTAATCTTCATCACTACTACTTGTGTCCTTAAATATCTCCATTTCCCCTTGGAGTTTGCTGGTGATAGAGTTATATTTCTATACAGTCTTGAGTGCAGTCAGTCAACTTGGGCAGATCGCTGCTCAGTGTCACACACAGCGAGATCGCTAATGAGGTCACTGCTGTGTCACAAAAAACGTGACTCAGCAGCGCTCTCGCTATGTGAGAAATACACCTTAGGGGTGCTTCACACACAGCGAGATCGCTGCTGAGATCGCTGCTGAGTCACGGTTTTTGTGACGCAGCAGTGACCTCATTAGCGATCTCGCTGTGTGTGACACTGAGCAGCGATCTGGCCCCTGCTGTGAGATCGCTGCTCATTACTCACAGCCCTGGTTCATTTTTTTATTGTTGCTCTCCCGTTGTGACACACAGATCGCTGTGTGTGACAGCGAGAAAGCGACGAAATGAAGCGAGCAGAGAGCAGGAGCCGGCATCTGGCAGCTGCGGTAAGCTGTAACCAGGGTAAACATCGGGTAACCAAGGTGGTTACCCGATATTTACCTTCGTTACCAGCCTCCGCCGCTCTCACGCTGCCTGTGCTGCCGGCTCCTGCTCTCTGCACATGTAGCTGCAGTACACATCGGGTTAATTAACCCGATGTGTACTGTAGCTAGGAGAGCAGGGAGCCAGCGCTAAGCAGTGTGCGCGGCTCCCTGCTCTCTGCACATGTAGCTGCAGTACACATCGGGTTAATTAACCCGATGTGTACTGTAGCTAGGAGAGCAGGGAGCCAGCGCTAAGCAGTGTGCGCGGTTCCCTGCTCTCTGCACATGTAGCTGCAGTACACATCGGGTTAATTAACCCGATGTGTACTGTAGCTAGGAGAGCAAGGAGCCAGCGCTCAGTGTGCGCGGCTCCCTGTTCTCTGCACATGTAGCTGCAGGACACATCGTGTAATTAACCCTATGTGTACTGTAGCTAGGAGAGCAAGGAGCCAGCGCTAAGCAGTGTGCGCGGCTCCCTGCTCTCTGCACATGTAGCGACGTTATGATCGCTGCTGCGTCGCTGTGTTTGACAGCTAAGCAGCGATCATAACAGTGACTTACAAGGTCGCTGTTGCGTCACAGAAAATGGTGACATAACAGCGACGTCGTTGTCGCTATGTGTGAACCCAGCTTTACTCTACCTCTCCCTGAGTCATCTTGGAGATAAGTTATTTGTTATCCTGTTTGCTATCCCTGTGTCTGCTTTAGAGCTTAGTGGGGCTGACTAATTACTCATTCTAGCCATTCCTTATCTAGGGCACAGTTCAGGGTCAGCCATCCTGCTCGGTGCATAGGTGCGGAACCTATCTAGGGTGGTCGGGTGAACCAGGGAAGAGCAGAAGGTTTGATCAGGGGTCACCATCTCCCCCTTCCATAGGCACAGGGTTTCCCTCGTCCCTTCCCTCCCTTTTTGCCGTTCACTTGCCATTTCCCCATACCTTGCGTGACACCATTAAATTCCAATCCATCGCAATGAAAAAACGCATTTCAGACTACGTCTTTACTCATTGCCATACAACAAGGCTTTCCGCGCATTCAGGACATCCTTACCTCAGGGGAGCTGACAGCTTCCTTCCTTTGACTATTCCTTTTTACTATCTACATTAAGATTATAACAAGCTTGTATAGTGCCAGTGATAATGTGTGTATCTCTGGATACTGTTATGTATGATAAGCTTGTGTCCACCGAAATAACTTCTAATATATATATATCTCTTGCTTTTCAAGCAACTAACATTTTGGGGGAAAAAAGAAACTTAAATGCTGCCGTCTACAGGCAGTCATAAATTGGATATAAGTATTATTATTATTATTATTGTTTATTATTATAGCACTATTTATTCTATGGCACTTTACATGTGAACAAGAGGCATACATAGACAAGTACAATAATCGTAGACATTTCAATACACAAACTGGTACAGGAGAAGAGAGAACCCTGCCCATGAGGGTTCACAATCTACAAGCAAGGGTAAGGATACAGTTGGTGAAGGTAATACATAGTATAGTACCATATTTTTCGGATTATACAACGCACTTTTCATCCCAAAAATTTGGGAGGAAAATAAGAGGTGCGTCTTACAACCTGAATGTAGTTTACCGGGATGTGGTGGAGAGGGCTTGCAGGAGGCAGGGGCAATGCTGGGGGCTGCTGGCGCTGTACAGGGGACCGCTGTGCTGGCGGCAGCGGGACGTTGTGTTGGGGGCTGCTGGCGCTGTGCTGGCAGCTGCTGAGCTGGGGGCTCGGGGCCGCTGTGCTGCTGTGCTGGGGGGCCGCTATGCTGGGGGCGGTGAGGTGGGGGCCATCCTTAGGTCAGTGGTGTGGCTCCAATTAATGGCGCTCAGAGTCGGTGCATGCGCAGATGGAACTCTCGGCTCAAGATCTCATCTGCGCATGCGCCGCCTCCAGCTCAGCAATGGACTTAAGGAACATGGCGCCCAGAGGAGGCGCACGCGCAGATGAGATCTCGGCTTGTCATTGAGCCGATAGCTCAATCTATGCATGCGCCGACTCCAGGCGCCATCATTTGAAGCCGCACCTCTGACCTAAGGATGGCCCCTGCCTCACCACCCTCCAGCACAGAAGCCGCCAGCACAGCGGGCCCCAGAAAAGCAGCCGCCAGCACAGCGCCAGCAGTCCCCAGCACCGAAGGATGGTCCTTGCCTCACCTCAATGCCCGCAACAAAGCAGCCCTCAGCACAACGACCCGCAGCCCACAGCAGTTTCTGGATCTTGCCTGCCTCAAGTCGCCCGCAGCGAGCATCTGGGACACCCACCTCACCATCTCCCTACTCCATCACCGCCCCTGACTCCTGTGACCCCGCTCCACCACCGCTGCCGCCCCCCTCTAATGAGACATCACCGGATTATAAAATGGACCACCTTTTTTTACCTTTTTTTTCTTTAAATTTGGGGTGCGTTTTTAATCCAGTGCGTCTTATAAACTGCAAAAAATGGTATATAATATATATATAGTGAATAACCGTATAATAAATACAAACAACTAAAGATCAAATGCTATATCCAATTTTTACCTACATGTCAACAGGGATGTGGCTTTGGAAAAGTCTAAGAACAGAAGAGGAGGTTCCTGATGCAAAAAGTTACCTAAACCATTATCCAATCGCTTCTTTTTCCTGAAACTCTTGTTTAGACAAGAGAGGGAAGCAGTATAAATAAAAAGTAAATTGCTGCTGCAGCTAAGGGACTCCCAACTCGGTACTCTAAAAATTGAGATGCTATTAAGAATTAGAGTATGTAGAGACCATAGTCGGAGAGGGGAGGGTGTCATTTATGAACGTTTGAAGAAGGTTGTGGTACAGAAATAGAGGTTACATGACTTAGCTAAAGAGATTACAAGATTTCAGTGAATTGCTGGTTGAACAATTGCTTATACTCAGTTCGATTACGAGAATGCTCATGAGTATCAGACCGATGGAGTATATGTAATATACGTCTGGCGAAGAAGAGTAAACTGAACACACTGAGACTCAATGAAAAATGTATATTTTATATTAAAAAAATACTTTTTTCTTAATTACAGGGTCAACGTGATGATGCTGATATTAACTCTTAAGAAATCGGTTACATTCCTTTGACGTTTTAGTAGAAAAAGGCTTTTACAATAAGAACAGCAAAGAGCTAATCCTTAACAAAGGTTTATTATGCTGTAAATCCAATGTGATTTCAAAGGATTACAGTTGCACATGATAGATGGATTGTCACATCAGAAAATCTCCAGGGATGACTTCATAATATGCATCCACACATACACCACCCTGGATATAGGTAATAAATTATTATCGTAACCTTTCACACTGGAACCCTTCACAACACACTGATATCGGTGATATATTTCTAAGGGGAGCAATCTACCTTTATGTATGCACAACAGGAAAACAAATAAAAAATAATCAACTAAATTTTTCATTAGTAATAAAAAAAAAAAAGAGCTCAAAATTGGACTACCGAATTAATAGAGGCTGAAAAATAAAACCCAATGCCCAAAATCAGAGTGAAAAAAAATAAAATCTGTTTTAATGTAGTTTGTTTTACACTGTGTGCAGAATTATTACGCAAAGGAGTATTTTGATCACATGATACTTTTTATACATGTTGTATTACTCCAAGCTGTATAGGCTGAGAGCCAACTACCAATGAAGTAAATCAGGTGATGTGCGTCTCTGTAATGAGGAGGGGTGCGGTGTAATGACATCAACACCCTATATAAAGTGTGCTGAATTATTAGGCAACTTCCTTTCCTTTGGCAAAATGGGTCAGAAGAGAGATTTGACGGGCTCTGAATAAGCCCTTGGATGAGTGATGGCCTAAGATCAAAAACTTCAACAGTGTGACCTTTTCGTATTCACCTGACGTATCAGATCACTTTCACTGGATGACCCCTTAAATGGAACATGACACCTTGGAAAAACTTGGCAGAAACTACTTTGGCACTTAACCCTAATCAACGTAAATCTAAACAGCTTTAAAAGGAGTCATCTCTGAAGACAGTGATTGCCTACAGCAGTTTTGTGTATCGACGTGATGTCATCACTACAGCCCAAAAAACAAAGACTGACCCGAGTGCAGCCCTGGAGCAGCAGAGGTTGGAACAGATGAGTAATTCTTTTTCTTTTCCTATGATTGGACTATATACTATAGTTTAGACGAGGGCATCTCAAATTGTGAGACTGGCCTTACCAGAAAGGCACCAGAAAGTTATTCATCAGGTGCAGTTGGAGAGACAGTTTTTATATTCTGCACAGTCTTTTTTATGGCTGTAGCAATATTTAGTTTTCTTAAGATTCAGAAGACAAAAAAAGAAAAAGAATAGCTATTTCCAATATTAGCATTGACTTCCAGATGGTGAGGACCAGACCTCATCTGTCAGTTGAGACCAGGGCCATTTCTTGGTCTTTTTGATGAGACCTTAAGGCTGCTTTACATGCAGCGATGTCACGGGCAAATCGCTGCCCGTGGCGGACAAAATCTTTAGTACCTGTCACACATACTTACCTTCTAGCGACGTCGCTGTGGGCGTCGAACAACCTCTTTTTAAGGGGGCGGTTCGTTTGCCGTCACAGCGGCCCGCCAATAGAAGCGGAGGGGCGGAGACCAGCCGCATTAACGACACACCCACCTCGTTGCCAGCAGGACGCAGGTACGTTGTTGTTTGTCGTTCCCGGGTAGTCACACGTAGCGATGCGTGCTGCCTCAGGAACGACGAACAACCTACATCCAGGACCAGCAACGATATTTGGGAAATGAATGACGTGTCAACGATCAACGTTTAGGTGAGTAATTTTGATCGTTAACACTCGCTCATAGGTGTCACACGCAACGACGTCGCTAACGACGCCGGATGTGCATAACAAATTCCTTGACCCCGACGACATATCGTTAGCGATATCGTTGCGTGTAAAACCCCCTTTAGTTTAGACCAAAACCAAGATGAACCCCCATCGCATTTTCAGTTATTCCAAAATAGCAACTCTCATCAGCTCCCTGTGCTCAGAGAAATATTATTTTGAGGTCTGTCATCCTACTAGATGTTGGTGTCCCAGGTTAGTCAACCTCTTATTCTGCGCCATTAACTAAAACTGTCCAAATTTTAGGAAAGGCTGTCGAAGACCTAAAAAACTTGACATGGTGTTTTAAGGTAAATGTGTAAATATACATGGCTCTCGTATTAATTCTTTCCACACTCTGTATCTATACTGTGTACTATGATTGGCATTTGCAATGGTTTTTAACAAAAATTCAATGTGTTTGGTGCTGCAAGGGCAACATCCTACATGCTGTCATAGTTTCTGCTATTAACTTTGTAAACTGGCTTACCCTTTCTAATACAAATCCTTCAATCCCACATACGTCTCAAGAGAAATATAAATGTTTTTCTGAACCTGAAATGTTAAATTAGAACTTATGATATTAGAGGCAGTCATCAAACTCAGAGTCACATAAAGATCCTTCTATGCTATTCTTAAAGCACCACTTCAGCGTTTGTTTTATTACACCACTGGAGTGGTGTGCTTTAAATCTAAGGCCCTTGCCCCCAGTCTTATACTCACCCTCTAGCCTTTTCATCTACAAGATGGTGCCGTGGGATCAGAGCGATGTTGAAAAAAGGTGAAGATGCCAGAGGATAAGTATAAGACCGGGGACAGAGGACTTAGATTTGAAGCATCACTCCATCGGTGAAAAAAACAACAATAAGAAAACGCTGGAGTGGTGCTTTAAGAAAGCCTAAGGCTATGTTTAGACGAACACTGACATTCTCAGACTAGTCACATCCACAAATTGCAGATCTTGCCCTAAGAGGGTGGACCTATGGTCGTGTTCCTCCCTGAAAACATCAATGGTTTTAATGCAAGTGTGTCATGTTGTCACACTTTCAAGCGTGGCGAGTGCGTTCAGACCAAAAGGAGTCTTACGCACAATGAAAAAAACACCAAAACACCACCACAAACAAGGGGGAAACATTGAGGAAATACCGTAATAACAATGATGGGCCTCGGGACTAATGAGAGGTTAGATGGACACTTTCTATCCTCACCTGTAGCTGTCCCTACTCTCCTAGCCAGTCCTTATACAGTCTTCACAACTGTCGCCGAGCAGCAACCGAAGGCCCTGGGAATAGTTATAGATGCCCTGACTAGTGAGACGCAGGTGAGTTTCACTAAACCCACCACTGTACTAAAAGACAAGAGGGTAGAGGAGACAAACAGGGGAAAAACTGAAACACAAAAGGATAAAGATACGGCTTCTGGAATGCTCCAACTCAGCTCCTTCCACCAAGGGGGCCAGTATACAAATGGATTTGCATCTTCAGAATGCATTTCTGGGTAACACCTCTATTTAAATCTAAAGAGCATGACTACAAAGCTACTGCAGCTGAAGCACTCAGCTAGGGACTGCTGGAGAAGCTGCCAGCAGCAAAACTGACAACTGTTTAGGTACTAAAAGTAACAAAACCACGTTTAAATCTGGATAGACAGAGGGAGATGAAAGGCTCCAGTCCGAAAGCTGTCACTAGTCTCCAAAAACAGGGAGACGACCGTGACACATATAAGCTGTAATAAATAATGTCATGCATAAGATGGATCATGTTATGTGGGCCGCAGTACTAACACTGGCCACAAGAGATCATTGTCTTCATGCTTATCTGTTTATAATCCGTCTGTGGACTGTAGAGGACCCAGTGTTCAGGGAGACAGGGTTAATATTGAGTCGGCCAGGGGGAGAAGAGTGTTAGAGTTCAAGGAAAGAGTTGGGCCAGTTTAAATGGAGTTGTGTGGTGGAAGTGTAACGCCCTGGCAAAACCAGGTTGTCACAGAGCCTGCACAAATCCACCAAAGTGCAGGCCATTCTCCTCCTTGGCACCAACACAGTCCCCACACAGGTATACACCAGCCAATCAGGCCCAGTCACTCCCCCCCCTCCCCGGGTAATGGGAGGGACCTAGGAGAAGAGCTCAGGAAGTGACAGAGAAGTTTCAGTTTGAGCTCTAGTGAGTGGAGAGCTGACGGGAGGGAGTTGGAACTCCCTGGAGAGGGTGGTAGTCGGGGTTGGAGCCCCGGACCACGGGACGACTGGACTAGCTACGCTAACTAGGTGGCAGTGAGGGCCAGACACGGGGAACCTGAGGTAGACCGGGGCAGGGTTGTAGCCCGCCGGTGCTGAGAGAGGGGATCCGGTCCGGAGGCCGTTTCAAGCGGACTAGTCCAGAGAGAGAGACAGATGGAGAGTGCAGGAGAGAGGGCCCCTGGCTGTATATCTGTGTGTGGGACCAGCACACCCCTCCGGAAGCTCCCGGCATCTGGCCTTGGTTTACAAAAGGACTCCGTGTGTTTACTGACCCTCTAAATCAGCACCAGCTCATCCAGCACCACGGCATCAAATTATGAGTTGCCTGCTCCCTGCAATCCCTCACCATCCTCTGGGCCTCGGGACTACACCTCTTCTACCCATGGAGGGGATTCCACCTTGCTGCCCAGCTCCATCAGCCCCAGGCACCCACATACAAGGCAGCGGCGGTGTCACCATCCTTCACCGCAACCCACGGGTGGCGTCACTGACAAAGACTCTGTCCCCTGTAAATAACCCCTTTTCACTTGTGGGCGACGGACAGCTGCGCGAGCCCCGGATCCGGCTGCCACTCGAGCCACAGCCACTGCCAAGATCCGAGCGCCTCGAGCGGCCCCCCGGTTGTGGTCTGTCACCCGCCCGCGACAGAAGCGAAGGAGAAAGGACATGTAAAGAAGGTGTGTGAGTAGACCGGGTTCAGGATACAGAGTTAGCTCTCCAGAGGCAGAACTATCTTAGGCAGTAGAGGGGCCTCCTGCAAAGCAAGTTTGTGAAAAGACTGTTGCCTGAAATAAGGACAATGGATCTATGAATGACCCCTGAAAAGTAGCAAAGCAGTGTCGGATGTATAGCAGCCACAGCGACCCACCACACACCTGGACCTGTGTGCCTTTATATCTGTAGGATGCGGAGAATCCAGCCCTACTTTCCGGTAGCCTATGTTGAAGAGAATAAGATGCCATCTGTAACTCTCCTTGAAGAGACTGTTAATTGTAAAGAAGAAAATAGAGAATGAATAACTTGTTATTCCATTTGTGTGAGTTTAACTGAATATAAAAGAGAAATTGTTCTTAAGCCTTGGACTTTTTTCTTTACTACAGGTATAAAGAAAGATGGTACTGCACAATGTGCAATCTTGGAGAAGATGAAGGCTCCGCATTGTAATTGATTACACCACAGGTCCTTCAACATCACTTACCTGCTGAGCTCCGCCCATTACGGTCACATGTTTGTGATATTAGCACAGATCCGTCACCACCACTTCTTTGATGTTGAGCTCCCGGAGCTCAGCATTGGAGAAGTAGTTATACGGGACCTGTGCTGATGTCACCATCATGTGACTGTAATGGGAGGAGCTCAGCAGAAAAGTGATGTTGAAGGACCTATGGTGTAATCAATTACAATGCTGTGGGCGTGGCTAAGTTCAAAAAAGTATCCTGCCTGAACTTGACTGACAGTGACTGATCCCAGTAAAAGCGCCGCCCCTATGACTGAAACCTAAGGTATTGAAGGCATTCACCTAAGCATATAAAATATTTTTTTAAGATAATTACATCCATGTTAGAGATGCACATGGCATCATTTAAAACAAATTGGTGGTTGTTTAATTAAAAAAACCAAAAACAACATAACTGGTTCCCTTTAAAGTAGAGGATCTCTGACAAAGAGTGCAAATTTTTTTAGGGGGGGAAGACCCAAGCTCCTCTACTAGTACATGGTTAGTCATTCATTTTAATGGATGGGATGAAAACTACATATCACCATTAGAGGCTGCTAAAGGGAAAACTTTTGGGGGGTTTCTGATGATTCAGGCTAAGCTAAGTAAATGTGAAAACACCTTAATAATATTTTTTATATAATATTTTGCTTCATAGTCTGTAAATTGATTTTTTCTACAAACTTTAAATTACCTAAGGAAATAAAGAAGAGTTCTTGAATGTTTTATCGGTTGATAATAAATACTTAGGAGCACAATACATGCATACCCACACATCCAGATCCGGTAGATTTGTATTCTTTATTTGCTATGTTGGCTATAAAATTGACATTCATTAGGGTAGGAGCCTAGAAACAACCACTATAAATGTGGCAATTAAAACAATCAAGATAAATGCTATAAATGACACAACCATTTATCTTTATATATGCAGAAGGTTCTAACCCACGTATTCCAGTTGTACTGTGTTAAAAAAAAAACACCTCTGCACCACGTAATCTTTAATAAGTGATTAATACATTTTCAGACCATGGAAAGGAGAATATTGGCACTTGTTTTGTTTTTTTATTTTAAAATCAGGAAGAAATTGACAAAATCCGTGCTGCTGGTAATCCAAAGGTGGCAAAGAATGAATGATATGTGGTTTACTACAGTCTACAAACACTCTGAATCTGGCCATACACATGAGATAACTAACGTCAGCGATAGCTGTCTGATAAACATGTGTTTGGCAGAAATGTATCTCTCCCAATTTCTACATATACACGAGCAATCGGCTCAGTTGAGTGTTCACAAAGGAGAGAAGAGAAAGCTGCTGGCAGACACTTCGGGGTAGTTTGCACGCTGCGACATCGCAGGCCGATGCTGCGATGCCGAGCGTGATAGTACCCGCCCCCGTCGCAGCAGCGATTTCCTTGTGATAGCTGCAGTAGCGAACATTATCGCTACGGCAGCTTCACATGGACTCACCTGTCCTGCGACCGTCGCTCTGGCCGGCGACCCGCCTCCTTGTTAAGGGGGCGGGTCGTGCGGCGTCATAGCGACGTCACACGCCAGGCGGCCAATCGGAGCGGAGGGGCGGAGATGAGTGGGATATAAACATCCCGCCCATCTCCTTCCTTCCGCATATCCTACGGAAGCCGCAGTGACGCCGGTAGGAGATGTTCCTCGCTCCTGCGGCTTCACACACAGCGATGTGTGCTGCCGCAGGAGCGAGGAACAACATCGGACTGTCGCGTCAGCGTAATCATGGATTACGCCGACGCTGCACCGATGATACGATTACGACGCTTTTGCGCTCGTTAATCGTATCATCTAGGCTTTACACACTACGATGTCGCATGCGATGCCGGAAGTGCGTCATTTTCAATTTGACCCCACCGACATCGCACCTGCGATGTCATAGTGTGCAAAGCCCGCCTTCTACCTCTGGCTTATCATCTCTAAAAACAAGAGGATCAATGTTACGTCGAAGTCATACTTGCGAGAGACTCTCGCGAGTCTCGCATCACTCGGCAAGGCCTGCCACCCTTTGGACAGGAGCGTCTCAGCTGCATAGAAATATATGCAGCCAACCCGCTCCTGTCAGGAGAGTGCGGTTGTACCGGGTGATGCGATGCGAGACTCGCGCGAGTCTCTCACAGGTGTGACTCCTGCCTTATATACCAACCTGAATCAGGAACCATCAAATTTACTCTGCTGGCGGCACTGGTGATGAAATAGGCAACATTACCAGCATCAATGGGCAGCACAGGCACTGTCCAGGTAAGAATACTGGTGTGGCTGTGACTTGTGATGATGCCCAGTGAGGTAGATAGCAAATATGTGTGTGCTGCGCGGCTGCTCAGCAAAGATTATATCTCTACTGTGACTGGCCAGTGAAGCAGTAGTACACCTTATTTAAACTCCCATATGTTTGTAAGGTCTTATATTTACTCCTTGATCTCTGCTCCTGTTGTCTTGATCCTAAACTGGGATGTGACCCTAAAGCCGGAGTAACACTTGCGAGTGACTCGTGCAAGTCTCGCATCGTATCACCTAGCACAGCTGGACTCTCTCCGGACAAGAGCATCTCAGCTGCATAGAAATATATGCAGCCGACCTGTTACTGTCAGCAGTGTGTGTGGTCATGTCGGGTGATGCGATGTGAGACTCGCACAAGTCACTCACAAGTGTAACCCCGGACTTTAGGTGCATTTGCACTGATAGATTATCATGCACCGAGTAAACAGACTGCTGATCACCTGATAAACGAGCGAAGCGATTGTTTACATGAAATGATCTGTTGTGCAGTAAAAAAGTTCATATTCTTGGCACTGCATTGACTTCTGCAAACAGGTAGCTCAGTGCACATTGATTACTTTGGTCTGCCTCTGTAAAAAAGCTATTAAATGACCACCAATTGGGAAATGTTTTCCAATCGGCAGGTATTTAGTACCACAAATAGGTCCAATATTACTCTGTCTCTATATTCCCCTTGATTTTGACTTTGGCTTTTATGGTTTTGTGTTTGATTGACCTCTTGGTGTCTGACCCAGATTATTCCTGTGATTGGTTTTGTCCTCTGATTTCGTCCCTTCACTTTCTAACCCTAGTCTAATTTGACTACTCTTAGCTCAGGCTCGTTCCTTCATCAAGCAGCTACTCCATAGATACAACCCAGAAGACCCCATTGTAAGTCCTGATCCCTGTAAAAGGTTTAAAGTGAAGGCTGGGGATACAGTGACTGGTGGCAAGACTGTCAAAGGTTGTGCTTTTGACAGACTAGCATTATAATCTTTTTTCTTGATGACCTATCCTTAGTAGAGGCCATTAATATCTGATTAGTGGGGGTGTGACCCCCTGCAGCTCAGCTGATACCAGCGACGGCCAAAGGTTTTCCTCTAGAGAATTTTTTTTGACTACTCTCGTCTCAGGCTCACTCCTCCAGCAAGCAGCAACTCTATAGATAAAACCCAAAGACCCCAATGGTAAGTCCAGATCTCTTTAAAAGATTTAAAGTAAAGGTTGGGTATCTACTGGGACCTGATAGATGCAGTGGCTAGTGCCAAGACTGTCGCTGGTTGTGCGTTTGACAGACTAGCATGATAATCTATTATTATTGGTGGCCTATACTTAGTAGAAGCCATTAATATATGATCAGTGAGGGTGCGACCCCCTGCACCTCCCGCTGCTCAGCTGTCACAAGTGACAGTCAAAGGTTTTCCCTAGAGAATTTTTTGACTACTGTTGTCTCAGGCTCACTCCTCCGGCAAGCAGCTACTCCATAGATACAACCCAGTAGACCCCATTGTAAGTCCTGATCTCTTTAAAAAGTTTAAAGTAAAGGTTGGGGATCATCTGGGACCTGCTAGATGTAGTGGATAGTGCCAATACTGTCGAAGATTGTGCTTTTGACAGACTAGCATTATAAGCTTTTTTTATTGATGGCTTATCCTTAGTAGAGGCTATTAATATCTGATCAGTGGGAGTGCGAAACCCTGCACCCCCCGCTGCTAAGCTGTCACCAGCGACAGCCAAAGGTTTTCCCCTGGAGAAATTTTTGACTACTCTTGTCTTAGGCTCACTCCTCCGGCAAGCAGCTACTCCATAGATACAACCCAGAAGACCCCATTGTAATATCTCTTTAAAAGATTTAAAGTAAAGGTTGGATATCATCTAGGACCTGCTAGATGCAGAGGCTAGTGCCAAGACTGTCGATGGTTGTGCGTTTGCCAGACTAGGATTATAAGCTTTTTTTATTGATGGCTTATCCTTAGTAGAGGCTATTAATATCTGATCAGTGGGAGTGTGAAACCCTGCACCCCCCGCTGCTAAGCTGTCACCAGCGACAGCTAAAGGTTTTCCCCTGGAGAAATTTTTGACTACTCTTGTCTTAGGCTCACTCCTCCGGCAAGCAGCTACTCCATAGATACAACCCAGAAGACCCCATTGTAAGTCCATATCTCTTTAAAAGATTTAAAGTAAAGATTGGATATCATCTAGGACCTGCTAGATACAGAGGCTAGTGCCAAGACTGTCGATGGTTGTGCTTTTGACAGACTAGCATTATAATCTTTTTTAATTGATGGCCTATCCTTAGTAGAGGCCATTAATATCTGATCAGTGGGGGTGCGAAACCCTGCACCCCGCTGCTCAGTTGTTACCAGCTGTTACCAGCGACTCCCTGCACCTCTGCAGCTGTTACCAGCGACGGCCAAAGATTTTCCCCTAGAGAAATTTTGAACATTTGGTATATAAAAATACAACAATAAATATAAATATCACCTAGAACAAACCTCACAACTTTTGGATTATGGGTTGCGGTCAGGCCCTGAATTTAGAGCAAATTAATTGTAAGCACCCCTGGAGAGGAAATAAAACATGTTCGTACCAGAATCACAACTTAATCACATTCTCCGGTAATAACCCCACAGTATTACCCTTTCAAGTAGGCTTCTCGGCTTCTTGCCCGTGCCACGTGATTTACATCAAATTAAACAATTTTAAAATGTGTCATAAATATAAAAAAAAAACAACGTTATTCTTAAGCAGCGAGTTCTGTGCAGCAAATTAAATCACCTCGCATGAACAGAAGTGTGAGAAGAAAAAAAAAATAACAGACAATAGTAATACCCTTTTTAATCACGGCATGTTCTCAAATGTGTGAAATCCTTTATTAGTTTTTTGTTCTAGTAAAAAGGGAAAAAAAATCAATGTAAAATAATATTTGAAAAGCTTAAGTAAGATGGACGCCTGTATGAATTCTCCCGCAGTGGATATCATGTTACGCTTTTCATTTAGATATTTATCGTCTGAAACAACGAGCGTTAATCAGCGCCAGCCCTTGATAGTTTATTATGTGTTTTATTAGGAATATCTGTTCTATTGCTATATAGTGTAAGGTAATGTTTTCCTTTACTTCTGTACTAAAAATGCACATGAATAAATCGGAATATCCTGTTTCCTTTACACGAGTTCACGGAATCTCAGTTATTTCCAAGAAAATTCACAGCGCAAGCAGGAATGTTGCGTTCATATAATCTGATGTATTAAAGGGACAGGTCAGTAACAATAAAACATACCAGGAATATTACAAAGAGCATATACTCATAGCGTTGTCGAGACTTTGGAGAAGCTAGACTCTTCTCCTTTTTCCTGTAGGGAATTATGGTTTTACCTGTACACATCCAATTTTTTAGATTTTTACTTCCTATTGTTTCTGGAAACAACTGTACATACAATGGTTAGACCCCAACTCTATACTTTGTATTGAATTGACTAATGGAGTGAAAGACATTGAGAAGGGAGGGGAGAGCAGGGTCAGCTGTGATAACACCTATTGTTATTGTTATCAGCTGTCTATAGAGATGTTATCCATTATTGTAATCATGTCTGTACAGATAAGGAAAATGCTGTAAACTCTTCCTGAAAGGAAGGAAAGAGTCTAAAGGTCCAGTCACACTAAGCAACTTACCAGTGATCCCAACAACGATAGGGATCGCTGGTAAGTTGCTAGGAGGTTGCTGGTGAGATGTCACACTGCGACGCTCCAGCGATCCCACCAGCAACCTGACCTGGCAGGGATCGCTGGAGCGTGGCTACACGAGTTGCTGGTGAGCTCCCCAGCAACCAGTGTCCAGCCACACGTGCAGAGAGCAGGGAGCAGCGCACACTGAGCGCTGGCTCCTTGCTCTCCTAGTTACAGCACACATCGGGTTAATTACCTGATGTGTGCTGCAGCTACATGTGCACAGAGCAGGGAGCAGCGCACAATGCTTAGCGCTGGCTCCCTGCTCTCCTAGCTACAGCACACATCGGGTTAATTAACCCGATGTGTCCTGCAGCTACATGTGCACAGAGCAGGAGGCGGCACTGACAGTGAGAGCGGCGGAGGCTGGTATCAAAGGTAAATATCGGGTAACCAAGGACAGGGCTTCTTGGTTACCCGATGTTTACATTGGTTACCAGCCTCCGCAGAAGCCGGCTCCTGCTGCCTGCACATTTAGTTGTTGCTGTCTCGCTGTCACACACAGCGATCTGTGCTTCACAGCGGGAGAGCAACAACTAAAAAATGGCCCAGGACATTCAGCAACAACCAACGACCTCACAGCAGGGGCCAGGTTGTTGCTGGATGTCACACACAGCAACATCGCTAGTAACGTCACAAAAGTTGTTCGTTAGCAGCGATGTTGCTAGCGATGTTGCTTAGTGTGACGGGGCCTTAAAATGTCTCAATGGCCATTGTGAAAATTGCAAAATTACTGTTTTTATTTTATTAATAAAGATTGTGATATGAAAAAAAACATTGTCAATTTTATTTATAAAGTAGCTCTCCCATTGAAATTTGTATCCTCTTAATATATTGCCATTATCATAGTATATAGCACTTTGTACTTACAATTGTTCATTTTGCCTTTCTTCCCAGTTAATTCTTCTCTTTTTTCATTCGATCTATGACATCACGTGATTACAAACTGACTAGTTGAATACTTTTAAGCTCTATGTAGAAACAGGAAGTCTCTTCCCTGCATTAGTCACCACTGCAAAAGTCAATGGCATGGGGAGGAGCAAAGCAGCTGGGCCAGGAGTTGAACAGGGGGGTGACTCATGAAGTAAAAAGTGAGTTCCTGTTTGCCATAAATCAGAGAAAAGAGAAGAATGAACTGGTTAGAAAGGCAAAATGATCAATTGTAAGTACATAGTACTATATATTAAGATGATTGCAAAATCTTAAGAAGGTAAAATCTTTGATGGGTGTGCTTCTTTAATACATGTAATGCAAAGATCTGATTTAAACAATAGGTTATTTTCTGCTGATATCCTGGAAGGTCTTTCAGCTCCAGTGTCAAGTGGTGTGCTGTTTCAAGACCAGCAGTGTGATGAGTACTCAGCATGTCCTGTTCAGTTTTTCCACTACTAATGTGACACCATTTCTTTTATCCTAATTCTCCCTAACACTTTCCTAATATACTTCTGCTGCCACTCTGCTCCTGTAAGCTTATCTCTAAGAGATTCTTAAATACATTTATCATTGTTGTTGCTTTGATCCTTCTAACTGCAGACTACAATCGGACCAACTGAGAAGGCATGTCGCTGGTTAGGCTGAGAGGAGAGTGAAATGTGATCTGAGCATGCGTGCACAGACTCCTGTCACTCATAGAGAGGCATTCACATTCCCACCAGTGACGTGATTTGCTTATTTCATTTGATTCAGGTCTGCAGCCTGAAGGATCAAAGCTACAACAACAATAAAGGTATTAATGAAACTTTTAGAGATAAGCTTAGAGGAGCAGGGTAGAAGGCAAAAGTATGTTAGGAAAGTGTTAAGGCCCCTTCACACACAAGGAGATCGCTAACGAGATTGTTGCCTAGTCACAGTTTCTGTGACACAGTAGCGATCCCGTTAGCGATCTCATTATGTGTGACACCTACCAGCGATCAGGCCCCTGCTGTGAGTCATTGCAGAATGGTCTGGACCATTTTCTTCAAAGGCGATGTTCTGTTGGGCAGGACACATCACTCTGTTTGACGCTATGTGACAGGGCCCAAATGACCGCCGAGATCGTTATACAAGTCACTACTGCGACCTGAATCGTTACTGCATCATTGGTAGGATCTGACTGTGTGACATCTCACCAGCGACCTCCCAGCGACTTACCAGCGATCCTTATCAGGTTGTATTTTTGTCGGGATCGCTGGTAAGTCATTGTGTATGACTGGGCTTTTAGTTAGTGAGAGAGGATAAAAGAAAGGGGGTCATATTAATAGTGTAAAACCTCATTAAGGATTCAGGCACCATATTAGTCTGGAAGACGAAAAAGAGGAGGCCATAATAAATACTATTAACTTATGCAATATAATATGTTGATTGGTTTAATTGTAAGCTTGTTTCCTAAATACAATTATCTACCACTATATAAAAGTCTTGCTCCATATGTTTGCACTTAAAACAGTAACCTGTCTATTGACCCAATCACTATTAAGTAAATGCTCCTCACACATTTAGTAAAGGAGACAGTAAAATTTAGATGCATGACAAGACACTTTGTACTTATGGCACTAATGAAAAAAAACAAAAAAACAGAAATGAGGCATCGGGTGGTGGCACAGTAGAGCTGAGTTTCCCTTGCACATATCAAACTCTGATCCAATAAACACTATGAAAAAAAAAAAAGTTAAAGAAAAACTTTCAGAGACGTGTTATTAATGCCAAACAGCACACTTTCCCTTTAGGACTTACAAAAGCACTCAAGTTAACTGTTGCCAGATGTCAAGCCATCACATAGGGAGTTTTCAAGGATCAAAACGGTAGCACATTTAACCCTTCTGTATGATGCAGCCAAAATTCATCAACCCGTTCCATTACCAGTTATAGGGAAGACAAGTAACAGAAACCAAACGGGATTCGACTGAAAAAAAAAAAGGGTGTAACATGTGCATAGAGCAAATCTTTTCTTCTCGTGCACATCGCATCCGTCTGATGTAATTATTGAAGGTAATGAAATATGACATGCAGCTTGGCCTTTGACCAGTAAGAACAACCTCAGCTCCGTTACCTTGCGAACAAAGCCGAAACAGATGTCGTCCTTTCCATGTAGTTTGCTTATGATGACTGTAACACAGAACAGGTCACCGCATAGACTTATGGAGCTCACTTTCACGCTCATTGCACTATCTGAGAAGAATGCACTTTATTAAATATGAAATTGTAAACTGGCAGGCGAGTTCTCAGATGATACAAGGGTTGTTTTTGTTTTTTTTTTGTAGTTTTACTGGGATCATTTTACCTTTTCAGTATTGAACAATAATAGCTTCCGACCCGTCGAATAAGTGAGAGTGACGATATAGGCAAAGTATAAATTAGGATCAAACATTTTACATCTGTGGCTTAAAGGTGTTAACAAAACTTCCTAAATATGCATAAAATAGAAAGAAAGTCAGACAACTTACTGATATACTTCTATTATCACATGTGTTCTGATTTCCAGCTATCACTTCTGGTCCCAGGAATGACAGCCCTGTGTTTAAAGGGAAGGTAAAACCCCAGCGCTCAAAGGAAAAAAGGAGAATTTTGTGAATGCAAATAATTTATTACTTTTTTAAACCATTTTTTTATTGATTTTCTGATAATCAGAATGAAGAAAAGAAGGAAGGGGACAACAGCATTCAATATCCTGTAACTTCCCTTTCATATTAAAAACTAGATCGTTGGCTCTCCTAACCGGTTAAATCGTAGACCCCCTTTAATTAAACAGACCATTCATAAATGTTATTTTTGATCAATTGCAAAAAGTGAACCCTGACAATGCAACACCAACGTTTCGGCTTGCGCCTTTCTCAAGGTTGTTGCCTGAAAAAGTTAAAAACTACAGTGTAAGGGCGGCGTTACACGAGACGATAAATCGCGCGATCGCATGTGCGTCACGGGCAATTCATTGACCGTGGCGCACAAAGTCGTTAAACCCCCGTCACACGTACTTACCTCCCTAACGACCTCGCTGTGTGCAGCGAACATCCACTTCCTGAAGGGGGAGGGACGTTCGGCGTCACAGCGACGTCACACAGCGGCCGCCCAATAGAAGCGGAGGGGCGGAGATGAGCGGGACGTAACATCCCGCCCACCTCCTTCCGCATTGCCGGCGGGATGCAGGTAAGCTAAGTTCGTCGTTCTCGGGGTGTCAAACGTAGCGATGTGTACTGCCTCGGGAACGACGAACAACCAGCGAGCAGAAGGAGGAACGACTTTATGAAAATGAACGACGTGTCAACGAGCAACGATAAGGTGAGTATTTTTGCTCGTTCACAGTCGTTCGTAGCTGTCACATGCTACGATATCTCTAACGATGCCAGATGTGCGTCACAGAATCCGTGACCCCGACGACATATCGCCCGATATATCGTAGCGTGTGACGCCGCCCTAAGTATATACAAGTAATACATATATACAAATATTTACAAATGTATACAAAGGGAACCTGCACGTACTTAATATGGAAGTACAAGAGAACGCGGGTCACTTTTGTACTTCCATATCAAGCACGTGCAGGTTCCCTTTGTATACATTTGTAAATATTTGTATATTTGTATATATGTATCATTTGTATATACTTACACTGTATTTTTTAACATTTTCAGGCAACAACCTTGAGAAAGGCGCAAGCCGAAACGTTGGTGTTGCATTGTCAGGGTTCACTTTTTGCAGTTAATCAAAAATAAAATTTATTTGCACACACAAAATTCTCCTTTTTTCCTTTGAGTGCTAGGGTTTTACCTATTCTAATAGTATCCTTGCTTTACCCTTCAGCACCACCTTTGAAGCAGTGAGCCAGATCTCACCTATATTATCTGTGTTTAAAGGGAACCAATCACCAGGATTTTCGTATATAACCTAAAGCCAGTGCTATACTGGCACGATCAGGCTGATTTTATACATACATTGTAGTGGGCAGCTTGGATGTTTATGTTTTGAAAATCCAAAAAAGTAAAGTTTATAAAATCGGCAGCTTGTTGAGTGACAGCAGCTGAGGATCAGATAATAGCTGGGGAGGGGCATACATAGCTATCACCACTCCCTGTTAGAATTAGCATAAGTATTATACAATCGATTTAACTTTTCACTATCAGGACCTGTGTGAGGTCACACCCATGTGCCCAGAAGGGGCATTGGGACAGCAAACGGCATTGACTTGTGAGAACCTCTCAGTCAACCTCTAAAATGAACAACACATGGTGCACAACAGATGTGATCCACAATCTTGCATCCAAAGTACAGCTCATAGGCTTTCATGATGAGAGCTGTAATGGTGCGTCTTTGAGGCTTAAAAGATGTACACAAATGTAACAGAAGGTATTGTGACTTTTCCAACACTGACAAATCATTTTAGCTATATCAGATTGTACTGTAGTAGTTTATAGCTGTTTAGATTTGAAATAACTTGCAGAATCTTTGCAAGCAAATTGTACAGTCTTTGCAGGCAGCGTCGAGACATGTCTAGGTGTGCCTGGTCTTTAACAATTCCACTGAAGTTTTGCAACTTTTGTGAAATGCAAGGAAATCATGCCTTTGCTTGCCTATAAATTCTCAAAAGTGATCAGGAAGCAAAATCTTCATTGCTCAGTGTATGGGATCCAATGGAATATGTAAAAACTGTTAGAAAAGCTACATATGACTAGAGATGAGCGAACTTTAGGCTCGAGGCTCGGGGTTCAGGCTTGAAAAATGACATGAAAATCAAAATGGTGGTTATAGCGCTGGGCTTGTGTCTCAGTGATGCTGAGCATTGTGCAAGCTGCTGTGTCTGTTTGGCTCAAATTTGGCTTACAGTCAATGTTATTAGATGTACTGTTTATGGAAAATTAAAAAAAAAACACCGGCCACCCAACTCTGGAAATGTTTTGCTATAGGCCTAAAGCAACACATTTCCGGAGGTGGGTGGTGCTTGGGAATTTATAGGCAAACATCACTGAGATACAAGCCCAGTGCTATACTCCCCATGCAGATTTTCACGTCATTTTTCGAGCCCGAACCCCGAGCCTCGACCCTAATATTCGCACATCTCTACCTATGACTCCATATGAAATGGGACACATTTGGAGATACAGCAGCAACCTTCACATTGGTATGGGTGTGGTGCTACAGCCGTGTACAACTAAGATGTTGCACAGCGCCGTAAATGACTGAGTGCAACAGGATCAAACATTTTGAAAATTCACATTATACTTATTAAGATTAAGGAATCATGCAGACACGCGTGCAAATCGGACGCATGCTATCGTATTTTTAATTTGATAGCCCAAGGATAGCACACTGACCAAGTTATTCAATGGGGCTACTACTTTGGTTTGATTTATGAATGAGAATAGTGAATGTAAATGGCAGGCATCTCCTGCACTCGTGTGATATTCAGAAGAGCACAAGGGTTTGCTCACATCTGAGTATAAAAAAATCGCTCAGGACGAGTGATATCGATATGTTATTGTGTATCTCATGCAAGTGCCTTTTTTCTTGCCTAGCTTCTGTATGACATCCGTATGCAATGCATTTTCTTCTTAGTAGTTATTATTCTATGCTAATTTACAGAACCATTTACAGTGCTCTATGCTACACAATGGTAATGTCGCGGGCGGAGGAGGGGACGCTGCGCTCTCCCACTGCTCAGGTCCGGCTGCCGCTACTGCCGCGGTCTGCTGCTGCTCGGTGGCTCGAGCGATGGGCCGGATCCCGGGGACTCGAGAGGCAATCCTCGCCCGTGAGTGAAAGGGGTTTGGTTGTGGGGATAGTTTATTGTCCGTGACGCCACCCACGGTTGTGGTGATTGTGTGGACACCACCGCTGCTCTGGCTGGGATCCCGGGAGTGGTGGTATGGAGCAGCCAGTTGTTGATTTGCCCCTCCGTGGGTAGGGGATTGGTGGTCCCGGGGCCCAGTGATGGAGTTGGGATGGTGGACAGGCGGGTTATGGGGCCTGTGGAGGTGCAGGGGCGCAGGGGCAGCGCTGTGCCGCACGGCACGGAGGTACTCACTCAGCCAAAGGATGATGACAAAGTTCTCGGTAAACAAACGGCTGGTTGGACGGGTCCCTCGGACGGCTACGGTGCTGATGTTCCCTGCAGTTAGCGGTGACGGTCTCTTCCCTGCACCTATGTAAAGTCCTTTTGGTAGCGATGGATTCCCACCGGTAACCCGCTCCCCGACTTGGATATGGCCGGAGGAGCCCCTCTCTTGCCCGCAGGCGCTGGCCCTGGGAAACTGGTGCCTTGGCGGTGGCGGTGTCTCCCCTTCACGGTTGGACGGTTGCCTTCAATCGGGACTTGGTTGTTGGGAGACCTATTGGTCCTCTTCACTGACGGATTTGGCAAATTATGGCGACTCCTAGCCTTGCCGGGATCTGAAAGGCCCCTGCCCTGGTGCTGACTGTTCTTTGTAAACCGCTCCGGTACCGCCGGGTCACCACCCGTCCACGGTCCTTTCGGCAACCTCCGAGCAATCTCTCCTGCAGACGGTCACCGCCGTCTGTCAACCTTGCTGTCTCAGTCCGGGGCACACACCCGGACTAACTTCAGGCTTCTTGCTGTCACTTTTCTCTTTCTCTACTTTCCCTCCTTCTACTTCAAACTCCAAACTCTATCTCCACTGTTTACTCCTTCACTCAAGCTCTTCCCTGAGCTAACTGCAACTGTTTACTCCTTCTCCTTCAAACTCCAAACTCTATCTTAGCTCCACACTCGAGCTCTGCCTGAGCTAACTGCCTGGTTTTCCCGCCTCCAGGGCTGTGAACTCCTCGGTGGGTGGAGCCAACCGCCTGGCCCACCCCCTGGTGTGGACATCAGCCCCTGGAGGAAGGCAACAAGGGTTTCTGGTCTGACCTTGGTGTTCCTGCAGGGAATGTGGGGTGCGTGTGGTGTGATTACCTGTGACCCCTGGCTTGCCCAGGGCGTCACAGTAAAGCATCCATAAAAATTTGTCAGCATATGAATGGTCCGTGTGACGTCCAATTTGTTTCTCTCGCATCCATTGACGAGTCTCGGCTGTTTTATGCAACCATAAACCAACGCAGATCAGCACTCCCTCAATGAATAACATGGGCCGAATGTGAGGACAGCTTGGCTGTTCCCTGACAACCTTTTTTTGTGAAAATAGAGATAGGAGAAGTTGGTTGTCAGTAACTGATCTCTTCTCCTGATTGCATGCTCATCCAAGTCAAATAACCAGGTTTCTGGGGGAGCAGAAGGCATTTCATGTCTATGGATTGCTTTAAGTTAAAAAGAAAACCTAAATATCACGTTAAATGTAGCAAGTTGACACAAGATTAAGCGTTAATAGAGTAGAGATTAACTGCTGAAGAGTTAATACTTTTAGTGGGGTAATTATTTTCAATGGTGCATATCAAATAAATTGGGGAATAATGTATGGTATGTATGCTTAAATGATGTAGAAATAATGGGCCTTCTTGTGTTTAGTCACTGGCAGCACATCTCATTACTTAAAGAGGACGAGGACTGTAGGGAATATATTTACATTAGAGGGGTTGTCCACCTTTGGGACATTTTTTTAATCTTTTATTTAAGTGTATGTAACCAAGGCTAAAAATAATTGGCTTTCATTGGCCTTCTATAGCCTCGGTGTAGCACTGTCTATTGCCGGATGCTGAGTTAACAGAGATCTGTCAGTCAATCTGACAGAGAGTTTGTAATTCTGTTATCTGTCTTTTTCTGAGCTCCTCTCAGCTCACTTATGACCACATCAAGGATGAATGTGCAGGAAAGTAAAGAGCCTGTAAAAAGCCAAAAGCTACAAACATTTTAAAGGGAACCTGTCAGGTGCAATATGCACCCAGAACCATGAATACTTCTGGGTGCATATTGCTAATTGCTGCCTAATTGTCCCAACATATAATAGTATAGATTAAGAGATCTTTAGAAAAAGTATTTCTAAAGATGATTTATGATAGGTTAATGAGAGCAGGGACTAGTCACAGAGGCATTAATTCCCCGGGCTAGTCCGCTCTCTCAGCATGTTAGCATGCCCATAGGGGCATACTAACAATTCCGGTCATACGCACTATGAAGTCGAGTGTATACTTCCCGTCTTTATAGTGCACATGACTGGAAATGTCGTGGACGTCTGAACATGCGCATTGACTCTAAACCCGGCGTCTGAGGCGGTGACAACAGACACAGGTACAGGCGTCATCACTGATGACGCTCGGCAATGGGCATTGAGTAGCATGTTAGCATTCCCCTGTGGGCGTGCTAACATGCTAAGAGGGCGGACTACTCGGGGGAAGTAACGCCTTTGGGACTAGTCCCTGCGCTCATTAGCATATCATAAAGGATCTTTAGAAATACTTTTTCTAAAGATCCCTTTATCTTTGCTACTGTCACGCTCCCCGTGTCCCAGCACCACTCCTTACCCACTGATCCACTCCATGTGTCCACCAGTCATGGCTGCCGCTCCCGCTCCTGCTCCCCTGAGTCCTGCTCCTGGTCTCAGGAGTCTGACTCTGAGTATTGGCCTCATGGTTCTGTATAGGACCAGGCCGCGCCCACTCTCCTGGTCTTATAGGCCCAGCACACCTGAAGCAGGAAATGACATAGGGCTGTGCTGGGTATATAAGACTTGCCTTTCCATGTGGGCGGGGCCTGATCAACGTGTCCTGAAGCTTGTCTTTTGAGCTAGGTGCTCAGGTCCCCTTGTGCTGTGCCCTGTTACTGTTTGTCTTTTGCTACCGGGTACCTGTGCCTGTTTCCAGTATTATCCTAAAGAACTCCGTGACCCTGGTTACACCCGTCCCGGCCACGCCAGTGCTCCGGCTGCCGTGTACCCTGCCCCCCGGTGGGGTACTCGGTCCAGAGGATCCACCTCCTGGGCTTACCAGTCCTCCCGGTCCTGACAGATTGATCAGGCCATGGATCCCGCTGGAGCGCAAACATCCGAGCTGGCTGAGCTGCGCCAGGAGCTGGCACAACAGCGTGAAACCCTGACCCGGATGCTGAAATTCCTGGCGTCCGTGGACCACCGGTTATATACGCTGCAGACCGCCGCCTCGTCTGAGTCCACGCAGCAACCAGTCTCTACGTCCGAACCCGTTGTCTCTGCGGCCTCGCAACTCCGCCTCGCGGCACCGCCTCGCTATGCTGGGGACCCCAAGAACTGCCGGGGGTTTTTGAACCAGTGCTCGCTGCACTTCAAATTACTCCCGCACCTCTTCGCTTCCGATCAAGCCAAGATAGCCTTTGTGATGTCCCACCTGGAAGGCGAGGCGTTGTCCTGGATAAATCCGTTGTGGGAGAATGAGGATCCGGTGACGACCGACATCCGGGAATTCCTTCAGGCTTTTCGAAGTACCTTTGATGAACCGGGACGCAGTACCGCGGTTACCTCCTCGCTCCTCCGGCTACGCCAAGGAACCCTGACGGTGGGCCAGTACGCCATCCAGTTTCGCACGCTTGCCTCCGAGCTAGGCTGGAACAACGAGGCATTGACGGCAGCCTTCTGGGAGGGACTCTCCGGTCGCATCAAGGATGAATTAGCCGGTCGTGACGTTCCCCGTACCTTGGATGCTTTGGTATCCCTAGCCACCCGGATTGACCTCCGTTTCCAAGAGCGAACCAAGGAAGTATCCCGGGAGAAGCGACCAATCCGTCACATCTCCGTTCCGCAGAGGTCTACCGTTCCCCCGCCACTGCCGTTCTGCGATTCTACTCCTGAACCAATGCAAATCGACCGACTGAGCCAAGCTGAACAACGCCGTGCAGAGCGACTTGCCCGGGGCCTGTGTTTCTATTGTGGAAGCGGTACACATCTGCTTCGTTCTTGCCCGGAGAGACCAGGTAGACCCCAAGTCCAAGGGATGGTGGGAACCGCCACCCTTGGTACCGGAATCCCTTCAGTCCCGGTTACACAGACTGTCCAGGTCACGACCGAGGAAACCCAGTTCACGGCAGAGGCTCACATTGATTCGGGAGCAGCGGGTAATTTCATCCTACAAGCTACCGTGGACCGTTATCGGATACCGGTCATCCCGCTTGCAAAACCCCTCTGGTTCGCCTCCGTGGACGGAAAACCACTATACGAACCTGTCCGGTACACCACCGAACCCGTGAGACTTTGTATTGGTGCCCTGCACACTGAGACTATTGCGTTATACGTCATCCCGAGAATGACTCCTGCGCTCCTGCTGGGTCTGCCCTGGCTACAACTACATGACCCTGACATCAGTTGGCGCTCTGGTGCAATCACTCGCTGGAGTCCCTCGTGCCATGATACCTGTCTCCGTTCCTCAGCCCCTGGCACCTGACCCTATTATGTCACAAGAAGAGGAGAAAATGACGCAGTCCAGCGTTGTACCACAGATCCTGGCACTTGTGCCTGTGGTGCCACCAGAACCAGAAGTGATGACGCACTCCAGCGTCGTTCCACCGTCCCTGACGATTGAGACTCTGATGCCACCGGCTACCGGGGATGAGTCACTGTCCTGTGCCCGGTCCGAGACGCCCGGGCCGGTCCTTCACGATGCCAGTCCTGTTTCTGTCGGTCCTCCTCTTCCCGTTGCCCCCGTTGCCACTGCTGGTAGATCGGCTAAGCGCCGTGCGGCTAAGAAGGTGGTACGGGGTCAGCGGTCCTTCCCCGCCTTTGCGTTGGGTCCCGGTCCGGTGTCTCGATCCGGGGTGCCCCTGGGGTTCTGTGCTCGGAGTGGGGGGCTTAGAGGGGGGGGGGTACTGTCACGCTCCCCGTGTCCCAGCACCACTCCTTACCCACTGATCCACTCCATGTGTCCACCAGTCATGGCTGCCGCTCCCGCTCCTGCTCCCCTGAGTCCTGCTCCTGGTCTCAGGAGTCTGACTCTGAGTATTGGCCTCATGGTTCTGTATAGGACCAGGCCGCGCCCACTCTCATGGTCTTATAGGCCCAGCACACCTGAAGCAGGAAATGACATAGGGCTGTGCTAGGTATATAAGACTTGCCTTTCCATGTGGGCGGGGCCTGATCAACGTGTCCTGAAGCTTGTCTTTTGAGCTAGGTGCTCAGGTCCCCTTGTGCTGTGCCCTGTTACTGTTTGTCTTTTACTACCGGGTACCTGTGCCTGTTTCCAGTATTATCCTAAAGAACTCCGTGACCCTGGTTACACCCGTCCCGGCCACGCCAGTGCTCCGGCTGCCGTGTACCCTGTCCCCCGGTGGGGTACTCGGTCCAGAGGATCCACCTCCTGGGCTTACCAGTCCTCCCGGCCCTGACAGCTACTATATACAGGGATGGTTAGGCATGGATTAGCAATATGCTCTCCCCCTTTCTGTTCTTTACTGGTCTGGTGGTTGACCTCCACCATGCCAAGCACGTCTGGTTTGGTTTGCAAATCCCTTCTGTTTCTATCAAAATTAAATATTGGCGGTTTTTCACATTCAACCACCTCCTCCTTGTCCACAGGATTTGTTAATTAAGCACCTTATACTTGGACCTGTTCCACCTTCATTCATGAACCCTGGTCTAGCACTGTGAGGGCCAGTTCTGACATTGTCCTGGTGTGTATGGCGTTTGCTGCACACGCTGGGACCTGGATTGCCTTCATTTGCAGTTGCCTTTACTTGAAAACATGGAAGCGGTTTCTGAAATGTTACAGGTATATGTGTTGCTTCAATATGGTTCTGCTTTTAATGAATTTAAATAAAAAAAAGTCCGTGGAGTCTCTGCTAGGAGTCTCGACACAGAAAATAGCCAGATATCTCTCCAGGAAGGACCTAGCCAAGGAGTGGCTCTTTTTTAGGAGACCACCATAACCACAATATTAAGTGGCCCTTTTAGTCAATATCCAACTCTTTGACAAGTTTAAAGATATGACAAGGGAAATACCAAGGCCAGGTATCCATCCACAGACAGCTGTTTCGGGGTATTGCCCCTCATCAGTGTGGAGTAGGATTCTGGCCAGGTGGGAGCAATGCCTAGTAGACCAACAAGACAAAACAATCACTGATGAATTTAGGAGGCCGCATGGCGCAATGGAAATATTAAATATAGTGTAGGACCCTCCTACTGAAATTTCCCATGACGTGGCAGAGGTAGCTCAAAAAATTGATAAATTATTTGCTAAAAATCTCATTTTGCATTATAGCACTGTGGCGCCCTGGACTAGCCAGGTAGCCACAGACAGAACACACACACACCCCCACCCCCGGACAGTTACATTAGTCAGACACAAAACCCTTGTTGCCTCCCTCCAGGGTCTGATGTCCACACCAGGTGGGGCGGAGCCAGGCGGTTGGCCCCACCCACCGAGGAGTTCACAGGCCTGGAGGCGGGAAGAGCAGTCAGTTAGAGTTTGGAGAAGTGAGAGTTTAGGAGGTGAAAGTGAGAGGTCACGTACTGCGAGTGTCTGGGTAGGGGCCCAGGCACTGACAGCAAAGTTGGCAGACGGTGGTGGCCGTCTGCAGGAGTTGGTGGAATTCTGCAAAGCCGTAAGGACCGGGGCTGGGCGGTGGCCCACCGGTACCGAACCGGGGAGCGGAGTGAAGCTAAGCACACACAGGCAGGGCCATCGGACCCCAACCAGGCTTGGAGCCGCCGTCAACAGTCAAATCCGAGTGTGACAGGAACCCCAGGGGTTTCCTAACAACCAAGTCCCGATTGAAGGCAACCGTCCGCACCATGAGGATATACAGCCACCGCCACCGGCTAGAGATCCAAGGGCCAGCGCCTGCGGACAAAACGGGCTCCTCCGGCACCTATATGCCGGGGAGCGGACTACCGTTGGGAAGCCAGAGGAGTCAACACAGTACACAAAGGTGCAGGGAAAGACAGCCGCCATCACCTGTCTGGGGAGAGACACTGCAGCCGGCTGCGGGACCTGTCCATCCAGGCGTTTGGTTCACCGGAGATTTTGTGCATTTGTTGCTGAGTGAGTACACCAGTGCCATCCGGCACCGCGCCACGCTGTCCCTGCAACCCTGCACCTCACTAGCCCTGCCTCCCCGTCACACCACCGGGCCCCAAGACCACCAACCCCTACAAAAGGAGGGGGAAAACAACATCCCAGCTGCTCCCTACCATCGCTCCCGGGATCCCCGTCACCAGCAGCGGTGGTGCTCATCTTCACCACAACCCGTGGGTGGCGTCATGGACTAAATCCCCAAACAAACCACCCCTTTTCACTCACGGGCGAGGAGCACCGCTCGAGTCCCCGGGTCTGGCCCACCGCTCGAGCCACCGAGCAGCAGCAGAAGCCCCAGACCCGAGCGTGGCGAGCGCGTCCCCTCCGCCTGCGACAGCACAGTTGGAATAATTTGTGAATTTACACTTTTAATTGTTTGCATGCCATTCTTAAGCTGGCTCCCCCCTTTCTGTTATTAGCAATATGCGCCCAGAACTGCTTGTCTCTCTGGGTGCATGTTGCACCTGACAGGTTCCCTTTAATTAAACCCAAATGCAAAAATTATTTTTAGCCATAAATACATGCATGTAAATAAAACAAACGTCCTCAAAGGTGGCCAACCCCTTTCAATCCAGTAGAAGGCTACTGGTACTGTGTTTCCCATAGCTTCCCAATTTGTCAATGGTGTGAAGACTTGTAATTGCACAGTAATATGGTTGGTAGCCACATTTGGGGCTAATCCTTGGGAGGAACCTGAGGGTCCACGTCAAACCCAACCCCTTTCAATCCAATAGAAGGCTACTGGTACTGTGTTTCCCATAGCTTCCCAATTTGTCAATGGTGTGAAGACTTGTAATTGCACAGTAATATGGGTGGTAGCTACATTTGGGGCTAATCCTTGGGAGGAACCTGAGGGTCAAATCCACGTCAAACTCAACCCCTTTCAATCCAGTAGAAGGCTACTGGTACTGTGTTTCCCATAGCTTCCGAATTTGTCAATGGTGTGAAGACTTGTAATTGCACAGTAATATAGTTGGTAGCCACATTTGGGGCTAATCTGTGAGAGGAACCCGAGGGTCAAATCCACGTCAAACCCAACCCCTTTCAATCCAGTAGAAGTCTACTGGTACTGTGTTTCCCATAGCTTCCCAATTTGTCAATGGTGTGAAGACTTGTAATTGCACAGTAATATGGTTGGTAGCCACATTTAGAGCTAATCCATGGGAGGAACCCGAGGGTCAAATCCACGTTGAACTTGGTATGATCATAGTCTAAGGTCATGGAAAGCGTGAGGAGGTGAAACACACACAAAGCTGCTGCGAGGTACCCAGCACCATAAAGATGGACCATATTTTTATTTTCTCTTCTTTACATTATTGTCTCTCGATATAATGCTTGTTCTGTAAAGTCACCAAGCATGAATATTGCTAACCGCAACCGGAGATACAGATTTTACCCCTTTTCGGGTGTTTAGCCTGCAGATCGGCGTCCATATTCCTATCTTAACATCTGTATCTTTAAATCACAAGTATCTCTGTTATATAACTCATACCTAAAGACACTAATCCCATCCTGTGTTTTTACATCAAATCCCCTTTTCTAATTCTCCGCGTCTGCCCACATAAAGCATTATTTATCATTAATGGTAAGGGGGCTGACATGCGCCTTTTGAAAGAGGATACTGCTCACTGTACCTTTAACCTTGACTCTGAGCACAATCTTAATTTTGCATGCAAGCAGAGGTTAAAAAATGGATGACCTCTTGGCGGAGACTAAGGGGGGTGGCTTGTGACTGGTTTTATTTATGAGGAGACTGAGAAATTCTGACATAAAATGCTAGTCCCATTATTCATGCGGTACATGACAGAAGATTGGTCTGGGTAATGCATGAGCACAACACACGCACGTTTTAAAATTGTCCTCATTCACTCGGCCTTGTTTGCAAAAAAAAAAATAATGGTGTTAGCTAGTGGAAATGGCGCAATAACATGCAACAATTTATTTTATTTTATTTTTTTTTTATAAAATATCAACTTTTATTATGTAATTTTTATTTTATTTTTGCACTCATCCATTCAATGTGTACACCTATGTGCAGAGGAATGATGACTATTGCAATGATGACTCTGGGATTACGGGGAACCAGGATTTCTAAGCTGTCCCTCAAGCTCAGGGGCTCTATGCTATCCCTAATCTCGGGGATACTCCTGATGGTGGAGAGGCCTGAGTCTCCTTCCTAGCCCTACTCCTGACCAGTCCTGTTCTGATTCCCCCATCCCCCAGGGAAGGATGGGACAGGAGTGTGATGAAACCCACAGATAAAAACAGACAAGGGAAAACCAAAACTCTGTCACACAGGGTGCACACACACAAAGGTAAAGACAATAAGAGATTCAGAAGGAAAAATAAGAGCAGGAAGAAAGCTACAAAACAACAGGGGTAAACTCCACAACCGCACCAAGCAGAAAGCACAACTTCACCAGTAAGTATTAGACATCACACCTTAAAGAACAACGCAGAACAAACTGTAGCTGGCATAGCTGGAAGGGTTTAACCAGCATAAATAGGAATTCAGGAGGAAAAATAAGAGCAGAAAGGAAAAACAAAACAACAGGGGTAAACTCCACACCAAGCAATGTGCACAATTTTCACCAGTAAGTCTGGGACACTACATCTCACATACCAAAATACAGCAAACTATAGCTGGCAAGGGTGGAAGCCTTCAACCGGCCTAAATAGGAAGGAAGCAGATGTGATAGGTCTTCCTACAACATGTGAGCAAAGGAGCAAGCAGGCCAACAGAGATTAAGTCTTGCTTGTCTGCCTATGAATCAGCACACAGCAAGTCAACGCCCGGGTCTGCCTGTGTTGAGCCCAGGCACCAGAGAAACCTTTGGGCGCAGTGTCAGAATCTGAAATCCAAACAGAGCTCAATGCTGTCATGACAGTAGGCGAAGTTTGTGCAAAACTCTGTGTGACACCTATATCCAATAGGTAATGGTAGCCTTCACCAGTGCATATAATGTAGTCCGACACAACAGATTTGATTAAAACATTTTTGCTCCTGGAAGTCTTTTACATATATCTGCATGGGATTGCCTCTGCAGCACAGGTTTCTGCAAGTCCCATTCAGCTATATGGGATAGTCTGATACAAATCTGGCGTATGAAAAAAAGTCATATAGTACTAAAAATATATCACTTGCCCCTAAATTTGATTGATACATCTATTTAATACATTCTACATTCATTACCGAGCTATCATCGCAAAACAGGCTATAATTGACTGATTTATGAGGGGCCAACTGATCACTGATCAGTAGAATAGGGTTTTTGGACCTACTAATCCTTCCCAATTCCCGTCCACCATGAGGCGGACTTACAAAATAGCTGTGATAGCGCCCGATTCCTATCACTGTTCAATGTCCATGGCAGGGGATCCCCAACGCCAGTTCCCAAGGGCCACCAACAGTGCATGTTTTCAGGAATTCCTTAGCATTACATGGGTGTTGGAATCATCACCTGTGCAGGTGATTAAATTATCACCTGTGCAATACTAAGGAGACCCTGAAAACATGCCCTGTTGGTGGCCCTTGAGGACTGGAGTTGGGGACCCCTGGTCTATGGGGCTGACATGAATAAGACAAGTGCTGTTCTCCATCACACCCGTGGATTGACAAAGTGCATGTATGACCACCGCTTTAGTCAACCTCCACCTCACTGTGTTTGTGAAGTGGGGAGAAATTGGGGGGCAACTAACTCCCATACTAAAGGTTGGTGAGAGTTTGAGCAATCAGATATTTATTTTTAATCCAGTAGATAGGTGATTAGCGTCAAACCCCTTTAATAACTACTTTTGCACCTGGACATGTATTAGGAGCAATTCTTTAATATCCTTTTTAATTAAAGGCCGCTATACACGCTATGACATCGCTTAAGCGATCACGTTGGGGTCACGGAATTTGTGACGTACATCCGGCAGCTTTAGCGATGTCGTTGCGTGTGACACCTTTGAGCGATTTTGCATCATCACAAAACGTGCAAAATCGCTAATCGGTGACATGCCCCCCTATTCCCAATTATCGTTGCTGCTGCAGGTACGATGTTGTTCGTCGTTCCTGCGGCAGCACACATCGCTATGTGTGACACCGCAGGAACGAGGAACCTCACCTTACCTGTGGCCGCCGGCAATGCGGAAGGAAGGAGATGGGCGGGATGTTACGTCCCACTCATCTCTGCCCCTCCGCTTCTATTGGGCGCCCGCTTAGTGACGTCGATGTGACGCCGAACGAACCACCCCCTTTGAAAGGAGGTGGTTCGCCGGTCACAGCGACGTCACTAGGCAGGTAAGTAGTGTGATGGGTCTGAGCGGTGTTGTGCGCCACGGGCAGCGATTTGCCCGTGTCGCACAACCGATGGGGGCGGGTACGCACGCTAGCTATATCGGTAACGATATCGCAGCGTATAAAGCGGCCTAAATCCTGTAGCACCAGGGTGAGCAGCCAATTTGGTAGTTGCAGGCCTCGATTCCCAGTACACAGCTCATAAAACCATTGATAGGCAAAAAAAATCTAAAGCAGACACTTGTCAATTAATTTTTCTTTAAATCGACGATTATTGGACTGTCGTTTAAAAATGTACCTTACGAAAACATTGAAGGGTCATTAATGACTGAAGAAGACTTTCACGTCTCAAAGTGTTCCAAATATACTTGGTGGAATTAACGAGATTTCCAACTCAGTCGCAGGACAAAAGCATTACTAAATGATAATAACAATTTAGAATATACACAGATGATAAAAAAAAAATCATTCCATCATTGATAATAAAAAAATACAATGTGTCCACCTGATTACTAAGTGTTTAATTCTGTTAACCGAAAATACAAGATGTAATTTACAACTTAGCTGACATTTATAACCAGTTCAATTAAACTGTAATTACAATTTTTGTAGGAGGTATAAAGGGAATATATAAAGTGCTGGTATTTATAAATCAGGGGGACAAGAAATGTACTTATAATTTGGAAAGCCTGCACTTTATATTATATTTATAAAACACATACAATCTATTCTCTCTTTACCAGACAGATCCATTAAATACCAACAGCCATGATAAAAACCGCGGCAAATTGCTAATCATTGCTGGGTCGTTTAGCAAAATGTATCCCTAATGAAGGGTGCACCTGATGACTGGGATTGCATTTTGATTACTGTATGTTAGCATTTACCAAATAATGGTCTTCATTTGCAAAACAGATCTGATTGGTCCATGTGGAAAAATGTAATTTCTATACCGGCTGTGTTAAAATAGTCATCTGTGAAAACAGTGTGTTATTGTTCTAAAATGGTAAAATACGTTATGCCGCTATTCTTGAGCTAAGGTGTTAAGTCTCGGCGTGTTTTCTAGAACCCAAATGTCAGTGTGCCACTGTTCTGGTATCACGGTCGTCTCCTTGCTGTTTTGAGACTAATGACTGCCTTAGAACTGGAGCCTCCCATCTCCATCTAGACTCCTTATTTAAATAAAGTTTCCTTTTTTTGGTGGCTAATGAGTTAATGTCAGTTTTTGTTGCCAGCAGCTCTCTTTGAGCCCACGCCCATTTAGGTTTATATTGTGGGGCTTTCCTAGAAATCCTTGCTGTTGTTAGAATTCATTCTACTCTGGCCATCTTGGTGGAAGAAACTGCTGAGGAATTGTCCTGTGTCCATCCATCTGCTACTTTGGAGTTTGTCTCACATCGTGAAGTTTGGTGTTTGTATCCTTCTGTTTATCCCCCTGTTTGTCTTTCCTTTCCCTCCGTGTTTATTAGTGCAGTGGTGGGACTAGTGTCTCTCGCTGGCCATTTCCCTGGCCAGGGTGTTTGCAGAGCTAGAGAGGGATTAGGTATCTGACTCAGTGACACGCCCTGTATTGGGACGTTAGGGAGCTCAGGGAACAACAGGAGGTGTCCCCTCACCCCTCTCCCTAGCCATAGGGCCCACTGTTGTTAACGTGTCCCTGATGTCCCCCCTTTGTGTGTGGTCTTTTGTGTAGTGTGTCAGACGCCCGTTGGTCT
The DNA here is from genome assembly GCF_048569485.1 of Anomaloglossus baeobatrachus. Classification (NCBI taxonomy): domain Eukaryota; kingdom Metazoa; phylum Chordata; class Amphibia; order Anura; family Aromobatidae; genus Anomaloglossus; species Anomaloglossus baeobatrachus. The sequence goes on along the minus strand of NC_134362.1, from coordinate 189,784,543 downwards.
GTACACGTGTGTTATGCGGTACATACGGACATCTCCTAGACCGTGCGTGACGTCTGAACCCTATAAAGAGTGTAATTGTGCCATTGCTCAAGTATTATTCTAGCCCACTAAAGTTGGGCATTCAAAATAGATACATCTCCCGATCTGTAGACTGGGGTCCTTATCAGCAAACATTGGGAAAAAGAAGGATTGTATCTAGGTGTACACATGTCCTTGTTCTTTAGAAACGTCAGGATTCTGTGATCCAAAATCCAAAACTGGGAACTAAGTTATCAACGCATCATTTTTACAAGAACCCTCTGTCAGTAGGTATTAGTTTTGGGTATGTAGAAAGTTTCTGGGCCTCTCATGCTATTCATCATCCATAGTTAGCATGTCAGTGTGCTTTTCTTTCACAAATCCAGATACCAGTCTTCTATTGTTATAGCAACTAAAGTTATTGGTATTTATAATGTATGAGCACAATAGACAAGGGCCACTTTGACTTTGTCATGATCCGAAGGCTCCACGACACCATGCCATCACGACTGAGTTGTAGTACTATTGTGGGACTTATTGTGGAGTTAGTCACCTACCAAAACTCCAAATAAACCACTTATATGGTCATTTAGGAACTTAACCTCTAAAAAATCATACCTATAGTATAGATTTCACTACATTAGTTTTACATAAAAAGTATGTTATTACATATGCTAATTAGGGTTTCTGGTGAACCTCTGGTTTGGTAAAGGGCGCAGTGAACCATTTTCCCCTCAAAATACCTTCTCTACACTTCCCCTTAGCTTCATTGACAGCACTACCTTGCTCAGCGCGAACATTACTTGTGCACTGACACTGCAGAAGCCTAGTGAACATGCACACACACAATGTCAACATGAACGCGCTCTCACCCCTATTTTCTGTCTGCATTGGCCACCCATTACTGTGCGCAAGTCCAAGAACTCAGTTCAGGCAACACTGACAAACAAGGTTAGGCTAGGTTCACATTTCCGTTGTTTTGCATCAGTCACAATCCGCCGCTCTGATAAACAACGCAATCCGTTTGGCGGATTCCGTTGTTTACCATAGACTTATATGAGTGGCGGATTGTGACTGATGCCCTTGCGTTGCATCCTCCGCCCGACTGATCAGTCGTGGAACGAGTGACTGTCGGGCAGCAGGAACGCAGAGTGTAACGTTTTTTGAGCAGCGCAATCCTTAGGATTTCGCTGCGCATGCTCTCTCTCGGCAGCCGAACGATCAGCAGATCACCCGGCAGCTGCCTTCTGTGAGCGATCAGCTGATCACCTGGCAGGCGGCTTCTGTGAGCGATCAGCTGATGTCCCGGCCGCCGGCTTTTGAGAGCGATCAGCTGATCTCTCAGCGGCCGGCTAATGTGAACGATCAGCTGATCGTTCTCTTGCTCTCGTTTTACAACGGAATCCGCTTTCTAATTCCAATTATTGTCATCCATTGTACAACGCATCAGTCACAAGCGTCAAGCAACGCATGTCACTGATGCAAAACAACGGAAATGTGAACCTAGCCTTAGGTGAAATGTTTGCAGTGTAAGGGCAAACGTGCAGGGCCAAGGTTTCAATTCAGGCAGAGCTTGCTCTGGGCAAGGAAGTGCTGTCAATGAACTAAGGGAAAGTGGACAAGATGCTAATCGAAGGTGGAGAATGGTGCACAAAACATTTAGCCCCGCCAAGTGTGCACCGAGCAGCCCTCATTTGCACATGTAATAAAATGTTGCTTTTTTAAGTAAAATTAAAGTAGTTATCTAAACTACTTGTATGACTTTTTAGGAGACTAAGTCACCTATATGACTATTTAAGCAGTTTAATTTGAGATTTGGGGATGACAGATCTCCTTTAAAGGGAGCCTGACACCAGGATTTTCCCTTATAACCTGCGGCCACCAACAATGAGCCCTTATATACAGCCTTCTAGAATACTGTATATAAGTGCAAAGGACACTCTGTATAAAGTAAAAAACAGCTTTTATTATACACACCTGCTGGCCGGTAGGGTCCGATGGGCATCGCTTATTTCGATCCAGCGCCTCCTGTCTTCCTTCCATCGCCATCCTACTTCCCAGCTCCGCGTGGATGATGTATCCTATGTTATCCACACAGAGGCCTTCATTGCGCTTCTTCTGCGCATGCGCACTTTGAGGGCAGAGCAAAGTACTGTAATGTGCAGGTGTGGGGAAAGGTCAAAGACCACCCGCACATGTGCACTACAATACTATGATCTGCCCTCAGCAAGGCAGATCAAAGTGCGCTTGCACAGGTGCGCAATGGAGGCATCTGTGTGGATGACGTAGGACGCGTCATCCACTGTCATGCGCTGTCCGGATCCACACACGCAGAGTATTTCTATGGCGTTGGACCCTGTTCACATTGTAGTGTCCCACAAGCAACCTGGTCTCTCTTAAGTGCTCAGCTCGGCAGGGCGTTGGCTGTGTTGTTTCACTTAATCCAGCTGTGCAGGAGTTAATCCTTTTTGTAGCAGTATTCTACTCTTCTGAAAGCCAGGTTGCTGATTACCTTACTCAGCTGGTCTCTTCCTATATTCCTGTTCCGATATTCCGGTGTCCATGGTGATCCTCCATTTGGTGATTAGTGATTTTGTTGTCTGCGCTGTATGATAGCTCCCTGGTGTGACTTTCTCCTTCCTTTTTGGTTTATTCCCTCCGGTGTCTTTTTGTCTCTCCTCTGTGGATATTTGCGGTGTGAGTTTCAGTTTTACCCCTTTGTCTTTGTCTTGTGGGAGGTGTATTACTTTGTGTCCTGCCCAGCCCTGGGTTGGGGTGCGAGGGTAATAGGTCAGGGCCCGACAGGAGACAGGGCCATACTGGAGGCTCGACCCGGACTACCTTCAAGTCTTCCATCGAGATAAGGGAAAACACAGGGTCCCCAGTCTTAGGGTCAGCCTAGGAGCCCTTGTACCATCCGTGCTTTCCCGTGACATCCAAATGGAGCAGGGAAGGAGGACAGTGTCTGCCAGGATAGAAACCCGAGACCATCGACGGCCATTGTACCGAAGGTGAGTAGAATAAAGGTCTTTTTTATGTTCTACAGAGCGGCCTGGGCACTTATATACAGTATTCTAGAGTGCTGTATATAAAGCACCCTTTACACGCAACAACATAGCTAACAAGATGTCGTTGGGGTCATGGAATTCGTGACGTGCATCCGGCCTCGTTAGCGACGTTGTTGCATGTGACACCTACGAGCGATCGCTAACGATCAAAAATACTCACCTTATCGTTGATCGTTGACACGTCGTTCATTTCCATAAAATCGTTGCTGGTTCAGGACGCAGGTTGTTCGTCGTTATAGAGGCAGCACACATCGCTACGTGTGACACTCCAGGAACGAGGAACAACACCGTACCTGCGTCCTCCGCCAACGAGGTGGGCGTGACTTTCATGCAGCTTCTCTCCGCCCCTCCGCTTCTATTGGACGCCTGCCGTATGACGTCGCTGTGACGCCCATAAGACCACCTCTTTGAGAAGACCACGAATATACCCAGACTAGATTTGGTTTAATAGACTTTCAGTTTCATCGTGTACTAAAAAGCCAGTAAATAGCTAATAGGCACAAAACTGGTATTAGCGATGAAGATATTATATCTCACACCCTTTTTCTATTGTCGTTGGATGCTAAAAATTAGTATTACAGAATAAATCTAATTTCCGATTCCGGGATAATAAACATAACAGTGAGAAAATACACAAGTTGAGACAGTAATAACGTGCGGTAGCAGACATAAAAGGTAGAGGAGACCTTGCTCAAGGGAACAAGAGACTTGCCTCCTGTTCTCATCACATACATATCAGTCCTAACAAGAAACAAATCTGCCTGAATTTTAAGTCAATCCATAGTTTAAGTAAACAATATGCCACTTAGAGGCTGTCATTAAATCCAAAATGGATCATAAATATTCCAATAACAGTTTAAGGAATGAAATATTCGTTGTCAAACAGATGAAAGGTATAGGTTACATATTATAGCATCTAATGCATGCAAGTGTAGGAGCATTATCTGCCGAAATAATAATACAAAAAAAAAACCTGTATGTGACAGCAATAGCTGAAATACTGGAATCATATTGTCAGACAATGAGAATAAATGATCTAAAAGCAGCTCTTTAGAAGAAATTCAAGGTGAATTAGTTATTGTGTGCCAAATATTAAAAACAAAACTCTTTGATGACCTGATATTACATCTAAGCATTAATTCATTACACGTCCAGTGCGTGGCTCCTTTGAGAAGTGCATTCATCATATGCTCACGAGGCTGGACAGCGGCTGTGGACATTTTTCTGGTGTTTGACATCTAAAGTTGCTCAATGTTTTACTCTCATAGAAATGCATTAAATGGTATAAGTTAACTGCATTCTATGGATAGTCATGATGACGCACCTATACTCATAAAGGAATGAATGTTGTGGATGTGGTCAGAATTGGATGGCATTCTTAACCCTTTAGTGACGGAGCTAATTTTCACCTTAATGACCAGACCAAATTTTGCAATTCTGACCAGTGTCACTTCATGAGGTTATAACTCTGGAACGCTTCAACGGATCCCGGTGATTCTGAGATTGTTTTTTCGTCACATATTGGACTTCATGTTAGTACCAAATTTAGGACAATATTTTTTGTGTTTATTTATGAAAAAAATTGAATATTGGCAAAAATTTTGAAAATTTAGCAATTTTCAACTTTTGAATTTTTATACCGTTAAACCAGAGATTTCTGTGACACAAAATAGTTAATAAATAACATTTCCCACATGTCTACTTTACATCAGCACAATTTTGGAAACAAAATTTTTTTTTGTTAGGAAGTTAGAGGGGTTCAAAGTTTATCAGCAATTTCTCATTTTTACATCAAAATTTACAAAACCAGTTTTTTAGGGACCACATCACATTTGAAGTGACTTCAATAGGCCTAGATGACAGAAAATACCCAAAAGTGACACCATTCTAAAAACTGCACCCCCCAAAGTACTCAAAACCACATTCAAGAAGTTTATTAACCCTTCAGGTGCTTCACATGAACAAAAGCAATGTGGAATGAAAAAAAGCAAAAATTAAATTTTACCTAAAAATGTTGCTCTAACCCAAATTTATTCACTTTTAGAAGAAATAACACAACAAAATGGACCTCAAAACTTGTTCCCCACTTTCTTATGAGCGCGCCGATACCCCACATGTGGTCAGAAACCTCTGTTTGGACAAATGGGAGGGCTCGGAACAGAAGGAGCAATATTTGAATTTTGGAAAGCAAATTTGGCTGAAATAGATTGCGAGCACCATGTTGCATTTACAGGTCCGCTAAGGTACCTAAACAGAAGAAATCCCTCACAAGTGACACCATTTTGGAAACTAGACCCCTCAAGGCTTCTATCTAGGGGTATAGTGAGCATTTTAGATCCACAGGTACTTCACAGATTTTGTTAACGTTACGTTGTCATATTGAAAATTTTAATAATTTTCTCAAAAATGTTGCTTTAGCATCAATTTTCTCACTTTTTCAAGAGGTAATTCCAAAAATTTGACCTCAAGGTTTGTTAACCACTTTTTTATGAGCGCGGTGATACCTCACATGTGGTCTGAAACCTTTGTTTGGACAAATGGGAGGGCTTGGAACGAAAGGAGCAATATTTGAATTTTAGAAAGGAAATTTGGCTGAAAAAGATTGCGGGCACCATGTCGCATTTGGAGGTCCCCTAAGGTACCTAAACAGCAGAAACCCCGCACAAGTGGCCCCATTTTGGAAACTAGGCCCCTCAAGGAATTTATCTAGATGTTTGGTGAGTACCCTGAACCCTCAGGTGCTTCACAGAATTTTATAACGTTGAGCCATGAAAAAAAAAAATAAAATTTTACCACAAAATTGTTATTTCAACCAGGTAGCTTTTTTTTTTACAAGAGTAAAAGGAAAAAATTCAGCATAACATTTATTGTGCAATTTCTCCTGAGTTTGGTGATACCTTATATGTGGTGGAAATCAACTGTTTGGGTGCACAGCAGGGCTCGGAAGGGAAGGAGTGCCATTTGACTGCAAAATTGGCTGGAATCAATAGCGGACGCCAGGTTGCATTTGGAGAGCCCCTGAGGTGCCTAAACAGTGGCGGTCCCCCAAAAGTGACTCCATTCTGGAAACAAGACACCTCAAGGCTTTTATCTAGGTGTATAGTGAGCAGTTTGAATCCACGAGTACTTCACAGAATTTGATAAGCTTAGGTTGCCATATTGAAAATTTTCATTTTTTTCACAAAACTGTTGCTTTAGCATCAAATTTCTCACTTTTTCAAGAGACAACAACAAACCGTGGACCCCACAGGTTGTTATCCAATGTCTTATGAGCACAGGGATACCCCACATGTGGCCAAAAACCTCTGTTTGGATAAATGGGAGGGCTTGGAATGGAGGGAGCACCATTTGAATTCTGGAAAAGTTGAAATAAATTGCGCGCACCATGTCACATTAGCAGGGCCCCTTGGGTACCTATACATCAGAAACCCCCCACAAGTGACCCCATTTTGGAAACTGGATTTTATTCAGGAGTATAGTAAGCATTTTGAATCCACAGGTACTTCACAAAAATGTTGCTGTAGCAACAAATGTCTCACTGTTAGGCTATGTGGCCATGATCCAGCGACACGGCGTCTAGTATACAGTGTCAGGCTTCCTGCAGAGATGTGAGTGTTGTCCACGGGAGAACGCAGCTGCCCAAGCCCACGATTTGGGTTCAGGCCGCTGTGGAGCTCTATGCTACCTGCAGAGAACACTCATCTCCGCAGCATAAATTGACATGCTGAGGCTCGGGAAGCTGCGCCACAGGTCGGTTTATGCTGCGGAGAAAAGAAGCACATTGGGCATGGGATTTCTAAAAATCCTTCCACTGTGCTTCTACTGCACAACGCAGCGCTATGGACGCAGGGAAAACACTCTGCGCCCAAAACGCTGCAAACCCTGATTGTGGGCACACAGCGTAAAATGCTACAATGGATGAATGGATAGATGTCAAACATATATAACGTCCCACCCCCCTGCATATTCTAAGCTGGCGCCCTTTAGTGCCTTTCATGTGGCACTAAAGGGTGCCTAGCCTTGTATTTAGCCCCCCAAAAAATTAATAATTAAAATAAACGACGTGGGGTCCCCCCTATTTTTGATAGCCAGCTAGGGTAAAGCAGACAGCTGTAGCCTGCAAACCACAGCTGACAGCTTCACCTTGGCTGGTGATCAATTTGGAGGGCTCCCCAGGCGTTTTTTTTAAAAAAAAAACAAAACGTGGGGTCCCCCCCAAATTAGATCACCAGCCAAGGTGAAGCGGACAGCTGGGGTCTGGTATTCTCAGGGTGGGAAGAGCCATGGTTATTGGACTCTTCCCAGCCTAAATATAGCAGGCCGCAGCCGCCCCAGAAGTGGCGCATCCATTAGATGCGCCAATCCTGGCGCTTCGCCCCAGCTCATCCCGCGCCCTGGTGCGGTGGCAGACGGGGTAATATATGGGGTTGATACCAGCTGTAATGTCACCTGGCATCAAGCCCTGGGGTTAGTGATGTCACGGCATCTGAACAGATACCCGACATCACTAACCCAGTCAGTAATAGAAAAAAAAAAGACAAAAAAAAAATTTATTTGAAAAAACACTCCCCGAAACATTCCTCTTTTACCAATTTATTGAAAATAAAGAAATTCCGGTCGCTGTAATCCATTTTGGAGGTCCCTCGGCGACTCTGGATCTTCTAGAATATGGGGGGCACGTTCAGGGAACGTATCCCCCATTTTCTGGAAGAGCAAGCTCTCCATGAGCAGTGTGGGTGCAGTAATCTGAGAATACTGCACTCACACTGCCCCGGTCCAACCTAGGGCAGAGTGACCTGCAGTAACCTCATTCCAGAATATGAGGGGCACGCTCACAGAACGTACCCCCCATTTTCTGGAACAGCAGCCTCTCCATGTGAGGAGTGTGGCTGCAGATCACTGCACTCACCCTCCCCCGGTCCACAGTGGAGCCTGTGCATCAGCGACGTCAGCAGGATCCCTGCTTCCAGGGATCCAGCTGACAGCCGCTGTCTGCGCATGCGCCGCCAGCATTGAAGAAGGAGGCGGCGATCGCGGGCCCGGAGCGGCAGACAGGCAACGTATAACCGGGGGCTTGGGGGTGGGGGGGGTTACGGGGGGTGACCTAGTGGGACCTGGGGACACCTTTCTGCCGCATGTGACGTGTCACATGCGGCAGAAAGAGCAGAATGAAGGCGGCCGCGCGCTGTGCGCCGCCATCTTCCACGCTCCGGAGGGGGGAGGGGGGTGGTGGCTCTGGAGAACCGGAGGGGGCTCCGGTGACCAGAGGGCTCCGGTGGACCGGAGGAGGGGTCAGGGGGAGGACATTTCCCTCCGATCTGAAATGTTTGATCATTTCAGATCGGAGGGAAATGACTGCAGAGCCGGCGCCGGCGGCAGTTTTCTGTGCGCTTCGGCGCCATTTTGGATGTCCGGTGGGGGTAGGGGTGGGGGTGGGGGGACTCTCCGGTACCGGGGGCTTTGGGGGCACTAGGGGGTTAGATTTCTTTCTCATCTGACATGTTTGATCATGTCAGATGAAAAAGAAATCAGTTTTACCGGCCATTTTTTTTTTTTTCATGTGTTCGTCGGTATACGGTGTATACCGGCGATCACATTAACGGGGTCCAAAAAAAACACCCCGATTCATAATCTGGGGGGTCTCAGCTACCCCCGGTAGCTGAAACCCCCGAGATTTTCGGTCGCTGGGGGGCGCTACAGGGTTTTTTCGGGCCGCCGCTTTAAAGCGGCGGAACAGAATAAGTACCCTGTTTTGCCGCCGCTTTAAGTCGTACGGCCGTCGTTATGAGGTTAAAGCTGATTACCATATTTTTCGGTTTATCAGATGCACCGGATTATAAGACGCATCCCAAATTCAGAGCAAAAAAGGTGAAAAGAAAATGGGGTCAAAGCACTTCCCAAGCCTCTCCTCCCAGACTCTATTCCCCGGCCAAATAAGAAATAACGTTTGGAACACCATTCTATGTCTGAACTGGGTGCAAAAACCTAAAAAAACATCACTATGGGGAGATAAGGTATGCACACCAGTGACTATGTATCTATTCCCCGGCCGACCTCTCCCTCCTCTGCTTGACTGACAGTTCACTGGCTGTATAGTCAAATCAGTCAGGGTTAACTGTGAGTCAAGCAGAGGAAGGTGGGGCTAGGTGAAGCATATGGTCTAAGCCACCAAATGCTTTGGGTCTTATAGTGTCACGGGTGTGTCATGGTTGACAGACAACCCTATGGTATCCGGCTGCAGAAGGTTACTGCATTTGGCTGCCAAACTGCTCCTTAATATTCCATTATTTCCTCTGTGGTCTGAATGGAGTTTTGTATGTCCTCTCTGTTAGTGTTTACTCTTTCCCCTTTAGGACCCTGCGGAGATCTTTTCCTTTTAGCTGCTATCATTATCCCTCATCCACTGTGTCTTTATATTCCTGCATTTCCCCTTGGTATCCTGCTGATGACAGAGTTAGTTTCTATACTGTCCTGATTGCAAGCTGTCTTGGAGTTGTAGTATGTTGCTGTTCCTCTCGTCTTGGAGATAAGTTGCCACTCCTTGGCTAGGTCTTTCCTGGTCATATCTTTAAACTCGTCAAAGAGTTGGATATTGACTAAAAGGGCCACTTAATATGGTGGTTATGGTGGTCTCCTTAAAAAGAGCCACTCCTTGGTTAGGTCTTTCCTGGAGGGATATCTGGCTATTTTCTGTGTCGAGACTCCTAACAGAGGCTCCATGGACCTTTTTTGATTTGCATACTTCCCAGGGGGCAATGCACCTAGGATTTTACTGTGTTGAGCACCTTTGCTGGCTGTCGGAAGTGATTTCTCTGGTTGGTCTCCCCGAGATCAGGGATTGTTTTGTCTTGCTGGTCTACTAGGCATTGCTCCCACCTTGCCAGAATCCTACTCCACCCTGTTAAGGGGCAATACCCCGAAACAGCTATCTGGAAATGGATACCTGGCTTTGGTATTTCCCTTGTTATATCTTTAAACTCGTCAAAGAGTTGGATATTGACTAAAAGGGCCACTTAATATGGTGGTTATGGTGGTCTCCTTAAAAAGAGCCACTCCTTGGTTAGGTCTTTCCCGGAGGGATATCTGGCTATTTTCTGTGTCGAGACTCCTAACAGAGGCTCCATGGACCTTTTTTTATTTGCATACTTCCCAGGGGGCAATGCACCTAGGATTTCACTGTGTTGAGCGCCTTTGCTGGCTGTTGGAAGTGATTTCTCTGGTTGGTCTCCCCGAGATCAGGGATTGTTTTGTATTGCTGGTCTACTAGGCATTGCTCCCACCTAGCCAGAATCCTACTCTACCTTGTTAAGGGGCAATACCCCGAAACAGCTGTCTGTGGATGGATACCTGGCCTTGGTATTTCCCTTGTCATATCTTTAAACTTGTCAAAGAGTTGGATATTGACTTAAAGGGCCACTTAATATGGTGGTTATGGTGGTCTCCTTAAAAAGAGCCACTCCTTGGCTAGGTCTTTGCCGGAGGGATATCTGGCTATTTTCTGTGTTGAGACTCCTAACAGAGGCTCCATGGACCTTTTTTGATTTGCATACTTCCCAGGGGGGCAATGCACCTAGGATTTCACTGTGTTGAGCGCCTTTGCTGGCTGTCGGAAGTGTTTTCTCTGGTTGGTCTCCCCGAGATCAGTGATTGTTTTGTCTTGCTGGTCTACTAGGCATTGCTCCCACCTAGCCAGAATCCTACTCCACACTACTTAGGGGCAATACCCCAAAACAGCTGTCTGTGGATGGATACCTGGCCTTGGTATTTCCCTTGAAATATCTTTAAACTTGTCAAAGAGTTGGATATTGACTAAAAGGGCCCTTAATATGGTGGTTATGGTGGTCTCCTTAAAAAGAGCCACTCCTTGGCTAGGTCTTTCCCGGAGGGATATCTGGCTATTTTCTGTGTCGAGACTCCTAACAGAGGCTCCATGGACCTTTTTTGATTTTTAACTGCTGGAATCAAACAGTACTGTGTGGTAAAAAAGAATCCCCTGTCTTTTGTACCCATGGACCATTTGTTTTAGAACAATCCTGTGTCACCGTGAGCTGCACAGCTTTTAATTCCACTTTTTTTTTTCTTTCCCAGCAGAAGGCTAAACTTTCAAGTTTAAATTTCAAGATGTAAAGCAGAAAGGCAATACAGTCCTCCCCACCTGACAAGAATTTCCAAGGAACATAATTTTACCAGCTGCCGTACTTTGATTTAGTTGAAAAGAAAAGCGGCGTTGAAAGAAAATAGAAAGTGCTAATGGCATAATGAGCATTAGAGTATCGCTAGATTTCTAATGTGCAAATAAATAAACACTTCAATGGCTTGTAAATGCCCCAGGGCAGAAAGAACATCTGAGATCTGAGAGCAGCTGAGAGGACATTAAACATTTCATTTGCATGTGTGGCTGGGAGGAACGCGGCAATATATTATGACATCATAGGGTAACACAATAGAAAATTCTGCAATTCTTCACGTCTTCTTAAGGGAGATTATACATATTTAATATGTGGCCATGGAGCTTTAAATAGTACAAAAAAACGTGTATCTGAAGTTTATTCATGATGCATCGATAGTTATCAGTAAACGGTCAGAGCCGAGATTAAAACTTCTCCATGAAAAATATAATGTGGGAACATTACAATTCTCTGAACGCCTTTATTTGTATTCTACAGCTATATGCATGTAATATGCATTCGTTTGCTGTGTTATTTATATAGTTATTTACCGTGTATCGTTTATACAGTGCCGACACATGCATAGTGTATTTACTCACATCCGTCCCCGTCCCCAGCGGGACTCACAGTATCATTTTCCTCTATCGCAGGCACACAAGCTAGGAGCTACTTCAGAGGAAAAATGATTGACCTTTCAGTGTGTTTCTGGAGTGTGGAAGGGGAGAGGAGGGTCCAAAGGAAATCCTGTAATCACAGCGAGAACAAGTCTCACCCATGCTAACCACTACGTTACTCAGACACAAAGCCACCATATTCCCTGGTGCTGTACAAAGAATTGCCAAAAACCACAATACTAACCACAAAGCCACAGTGCTGCAACACATGGGCTGTTCTCTCCTTTCCAAGAGCTGCTCTATAGAGTAAAAAAATAATAATTTATATATATATATATATATATATATATATATATATAGTCTATATTCGCTCTAAATGTAGACCATAAATGTTTCTATTCACTAAATTTAAGCAGAGCTCTTGAAACTGGTAAGGAACTGAAGCATCGTATATAAGAAATATTAAAGTATATTACACAAATTTATTTGTTCTATCGAACATTCTGTGCCGATTCATTTTGTAATGGGAGGAAGGACGGAAAGAAGGAAGTGGGGAGGGGGGATAGGGAGGGAGGTAAGGAAGGAAGGAAGTGGGGAGGGGGAATAAGGAGGGAAGGAAGGAAGGAAGTGGGGAGGGGGGATAAGGAGGGAAGGAAGTGGGGAGGGGGATAAGGAGGGAAGGAAGGAAGGAAGTGGGGAGGGGGGATAAGGAGGGAAGGAAGTGGGGAGGGGGATAAGGAGGGAAGGAAGGAAGGAAGTGGGGAGGGGGGATAAGGAGGGAAGGAAGGAAGGAAGTGGGGAGGGGGGATAAGGAGGGAAGGAAGGAAGGAAGTGGGGAGGGGGGATAAGGAGGGAAGGAAGGAAGGAAGTGGGGAGGGGGGATAAGGAGGGAAGGAAGGAACGAAGTGGGGAGGGGGGATAAGGAGGGAAGGAAGGAAGTGGGGAGGGGGGATAAGGAGGGAAGGAAGGAAGTGGGGAGGGGGGATAAGGAGGGAAGGAAGGAAGTGGGGAGGGTGGATAAGGAGGGAAGGAAGGAAGTGGGGAGGGGGGATAAGGAGGGAAGGAAGGAAGTGGGGAGGAGGGATAAGGAGGGAAGGAAGGAAGGAAGTGGGGAAGGGGGATAAGGAGGGAAGGAAGGAAGTGGGGAGGAGGGATAAGGAGGGAAGGAAGGAAGTGGGGAGGGGGGATAAGGAGGGAAGGAAGGAAGTGGGGAGGGGGGATAAGGAGGGAAGGAAGGAAGTGGGGAGGGGGGATAAGGAGGGAAGGAAGGAAGTGGGGAGGGTGGATAAGGAGGGAAGGAAGGAAGTGGGGAGGGGGGATAAGGAGGGAAGGAAGGAAGTGGGGAGGAGGGATAAGGAGGGAAGGAAGGAAGGAAGTGGGGAAGGGGGATAAGGAGGGAAGGAAGGAAGTGGGGAGGAGGGATAAGGAGGGAAGGAAGGAAGTGGGGAGGGGGGATAAAGAGGGAAGGAAGGAAGTGGGGAGGGTGGATAAGGAGGGAAGGAAGGAAGGAAGGAAGTGGGGAGGGGGGATAAGGAGGGAAGGAAGGAAGGAAGTGGGGAAGGGGGATAAGGAGGGAAGGAAGGAAGGAAGTGGGGAGGGGGGATAAGGAGGGAAGGAAGGAAGGAAGGAAGTGGGGAGGGGGGATAAGGAGGGAAGGAAGGAAGTGGGGAGGGGGCATAAGGAGGGAAGGAAGGAAGTGTGGAGGGGGGATAAGGAGGGAAGGAAAGAAGGAAGGAAGTGGGGAGGGGTATAAGGAGGGAAGGAAGTGGGGAGGGGGATAAGGAGGGAAGGAAGGAAGTGGGGAGGGGGATAAGGAGGAAAGGAAGGAAGGAAGTGGGGAGGGGGATAAGGAGGGAAGGAAGGAAGTGGGGAGGGGGGATAAGGAGGGAAGGAAGGAAGTGGGGAGGGGGGGGAAGGAGGGAAGGAAGGAAGGGGGGAGGGAAGGAAGCAAGGAAGGAAGGAAGGACGGGTGAGGGAGGGATGGAAGGATAGAAGTAGGGAGGGAAGGAAGGAAAGATTGAAGGAAGCCAAGAAGGCAGGAAAAAAGGAGGAAGGAAGGAAAGGGGAGGAAAACAGAATGTAGGAAGGAGGGATGGAGGGAAGTAAAAGGAAGGAAGGAAGGTAATTGTTTCTCCTAGTAGCCACCACTAGAGGGAGCTTAGGAGATTACTGCAGACTGTTTTATTATTGATGTCAATTTTTTTATTAGCTCCCTCTTCTTGTATAATGTTACCTTTCAACTATGTCAATCGGGAATATTTGTAGTGCTTTATCAGAAAAATACTATGAAATCCTGCAAAGAAATATTAATTAAAATAATCTGGGATACAATTCTTGATCTAGAAAACAATATGGAGCTAAAAAAGTGACATTCTGTTAATAACGCATTTCTGAAGGAATAAATGTGAGTATACTGTATGCTTGGGTGCACCTTTCGTGGCCTATGTAGCATATTCCATCTCATCTACTGGGAAAAAATGAACTTTATCATTGAGATGTTTTTTCCTATATTAAGAAGGCCATCTTGACTGAAATATGATAGCCTCTTATTATTAGTCAGTGGAGTTAGTTGGACACCATTGATGTTACTGCATTATGATGGGCTGCACGGTGGCTCAGTGGTCAGCACTGCAGTCTTGGGGTCCTGGGTTCAATCCCCCCCAAGGATAACATCTGTAAGGTGTTTGTACGTTCTCCCCATGTCTGCATGGGTTTCCTCCGGGGTCTCTGTTTTCTTACTCCAAAGACACACTGATAGGGAATGAAGATTAGGAGTCGTATGTAAAGTGCTTTGGAGTAGGTTGGTGCTATATTATTATTATAGTGCCATCTTATTCTTTATAAGTGAAAAGGGTATACATAAAAAACAAGTACACAAATCATGACCAATACAAAACAGCCTGGCACAGGAGGAGAGAGAACCCTGCCCACGAGGGCTCATAAAAACTCTACATAAAAATAAAGATTATTATTATTATTATTATTATTATTATTATTATTATTATTATTATTATGTAGCTAGACAACTAAATTGAAAAGTGCAGATGTGAACAAAGCCATGTTCATACGGAGAAGGTGTATTCCTGAAAATGAATTATGTAGATTCGTAGAAATGAGCAATAAGACTGCCCTGTTCAGGAGTCACCTCTGCACAGGTGATTTTCCCGTCTCTGCTGCTTACTGGGCCCCTGTGATGTCATTACTTTGCGGTGTCATGTCATGTGACGCCCAGTGACTAAACCTCACGCGACGTTATGACATCACTGGGATTTAGTAAGCGACACAGGTGCCCAGGATGATGGGCATTGGATTTCCAGTGCGGAAGGGAACACTGCCCTGGAGAACCAAACTGGACACTAGACCAGGGTTCGAATCTTTCAGGTAATTTGTAGTCAACAGTTTTTATGCATGTCTGTGTCAAGATACAGGGGAAAGTGAACAAATAACATCTCCAAGAAGACTCAGGAAGAGAAACAGCAACAAAGGACAATATTTCTTCAGATGAGTACAAGCTGACTGCTTGCACCCAAGGCCTGTATAGGAATATATCTCTATCACCAGCAAACACCAAGGGGAAATGTGTGTATTTAAGGACACAAGGGGAAGTGATGATGATTAGCCACTGATAGGTGAGGATATTCGCAGGGTCCTAAAAGGAAAGGGATTAACCTCAAACAGAGAAGATACATAGGATACTATTTACATCACAGCAGGAAGAATATAATGTCAGAGCTCAGTTTGTATCTGTATCTGTCTTTGGAATTCGCTGCCTCAGCATATGAGATTATCTGCTATACTTGCAAGCTTAAAACGGAACTTAAAAACTCATCTGTTCAGCCTGAAATGCCTATAGTCTCCAATGATCCCACCACCTCACCACCGCGCCGAATCTGCCACCTTACAACCGCCGGATCTGCCGCCTCACCAACGCCCCACCTACTGTTTCCTCTCCATTATTCCATAGAATGTAAGCCTGGAAAGGTAGGGTCCTCTTCCCTCTGTACCAGTCTGTCTATTGTAACTTGTACATGTATTTTGTATGTAACCCCTTCTCATGTACAGCCCCATGGAATCAATGGTGCTCTATAAATAGATAAATAAATAAATAATAATTATAACAATGTCTTTATCATAAATATTTGTTTTCTTCAATTACAGTACTTCTGCCAACCCAATCCTATAGGCTATGATTTTCAGAGTATAAAATAAGGTTACTACTATATATATATATATATATATATATATATATATATATACTGTATATATACACTACAGTTCAAAAGTTTAGGGTCACTTAGATATTTCATTTTTGTAAGAAAAGCACATATTTTTTCAATGCAGCTAGAGTTGCATGAAACAGAAAACTCTATACATTTTTAATGTGGTAAATGACTATTCTAGCTGGAAATGTCTGGTTATAGATGCAATATCTACATAGGTGTATAGAGGCCCATTTCCAACAACCACTACTCCAGTGTTCTAATGGTACATTGTGTTTGTTAACTGTGTTAGAAGGCTAATGGATGTCTAGAAAACCCTTGAAAACTCTTCTGCAAGTATGTTAGTACAGCTGAAAACAATTTTGCTGATTAGAGACGCTATAAAACTGACATTCCTTTGAGCTAGTTGAGAATCTGGAGCATTACATTTGTTGGTTCCATTAAACTCTCAACATGGCCAGAGAAAAAGACCTTTCATGTGAACCTCGACAGTCTATTCTTGTTCTTAGAAATGAAGGATATTCCATTCAAGAGAAATTGCCAAGAAACTGAAGATTTCCTACAACGGTGTGTACTACTCCCTTCAGAGGAGAGCACAAACAGGCTCTAACCAGAGTAGAAAGAGAAGTGTGAGGCCGCGCTGCACAACTGAGCAACAAGACAAGTACATTAGAGTCTCTAGTTTGAAAAATTGACGCCTCACAGGTCCTCTACTGGCAGCTTCATTAAATAGTACCCGCAACGCCAGTGTCAATGTCTAAAGTGAAGAGGCGACTCCGGGATGCCGGCCTTCAGGGCAGAGTGGTAAAGTAAAAGCTATATCTGAGACTGGCTAATAAAAGGAAAAAAGTTTGTTTAAAAGAACTGAGAGTCCTCAGTGGTTGATACCTTTTAATGGCTAACTGAAAAGATGGTAATAATAGCAAGCTTTCGAGACTACTTAGGTCTCTTCATCAGGCTCAATATAACACAAAATCTGAAGAGTCACATATTTATACACAACAGGACATAGAATAGTGCAGTTAAAAACAAAAAAAAAAAACAAGTTATGTGAAGCAGAACTATCACTATGGCAAGGGGGCAAACTGTTGTGGCTGAGTAGTCTGGAAAGCTTGCTATTATTACCATCTTTTCAGTTAGCCATTAAAAAGTATCAACCACTGAGGACTCTTAGTTTTTTTAAACGAACTTTTTTTTATCTCTACTGGCTAACACGGTACAAAGATATATTTTACCTGTAATAAAAGGAAAAGATTAATATGGGCAAAACAACAGACATTGGACAGAGGAAGATAAGAAAAAAGTGTTATGGACAGACGAATTGAAGCTTGAGGTGTTTGGATCACACAGAAGAACATTTGTGAGATTCAGAACAACTGAAAAGATGCTGGAAGAGTGCATGACGCCGTCTGTCACGCATGGTGGAGGTAATGTGATGGTCTGGGGTTGCTTTGGTGCTGGTAAAGTGGGAGATTTGTACAAGGTAAAAGGGATTTTGAATAAGGAAGGCTACCAATCCATTTTGCAATGCCATGCCATACCCTGTGGACAGCGCTTGATTGGAGCCAATTTCATCCTACAACAGGACAATGACCCAAAACACACCTCCAAATTGTGCATGAACTATTTAGGGAAGAAGCCGGCAGCTGGGATTCTATCTGTAATGGAGTGGCAGCCCAGTCACCAGATCTCAACCCTATAGAGCTGTTGCGGGAGCAGCTTGACCGTATGGTACCGAAAAGTGCCCATCAAGACAATCCAACTTGTGGAGGGGGAAGCATGGGGGCAAAATATCTCCAGATTACCTCCGCAAATTAACAGCTAGAATGCCAAAGGTCTGCAAAGCTGATATTGCTGCAAAGGAGCATTCTGTGCCGAAAGCAAAGTGTGAAGAGAAAATTATTATTTCAAGTAAAAAACGCTAACCTCATCGATGTCTGGACGATATTTTCTATTCATTATGCAACTAATTTGATAAATAAAAGTATGATTTTTCATGGAAAAGACAAAATATATATAATAATTATATATATATATATATATATATATATAAAATATATATATTTATATAAATATATATAAAATATATAAACCCAAATTATATATATATAAAATAAATATATATAATAAATATATTAGCCCAAATTTGGGTTTATATATATTTTTTTGTCTGTTCCATGTAGATGAGTGAAGTGTACTTGTAATGGGCAGCACAAATATGCTTGTCCCGCTCTCCTGGAAAACATTAGATATGCCTGTGGAAGCACTCTGCCCAGCTGCTCATTAGAACCGCATTAGTCTATAAGCTAGTCTACAAGCAGAATGGCTGGTTCAGTTTGCTCTGTTTGATGTACTTGAAAGGTTGGTGAATTTATAGCAGGATAACACACAGTGCAGCACCTATTTATGAGTTCATCATTTGCCCCAAACCCCCTGAAAGTGCCTTAGGTTAGCGTGTGATCAGAAGTCACTCTTTCGTTGCACTGCTGAGCATAGCAAACTTAAAAGCATTAATAAAACTATGTCTTATAAATTACTTCATCTTAGTCACCTTTTTTTTTTTCTTTAAATGGGGTTATGGAGGCCAGGGTAAATTTATTTTTTAAGTGGTTTCAGAGATTTGATAGGGTCAAGTTTGAAACATTGCACTCTGTAAATCATCTCATGCGTGTCTGATTGATGTTACAGCATCACAACATTACCACACATTGATTTCAGGGGTGTGGGTTTGTTTTTCGTTTGGGGAAGTTTTTGCTTGTTTGGGAAAAAATAAGAGAAGAAGATCTAAAAATAAACAAACAAATAAATATATAAGAAATACATGAAAAGTACAACTTTGCCTACTTCAGTGCACTTGCATATCTAGGGTATTTAAAGGGGTTTTACAGCTTCAGAAAAACTCATGCTGGGTGGTACTTTGTGTAAGGCCCCCTTAACACGTCCGTGAAAAATGTTCATGTTTTGCACGGCCGTGTTGAAGGTGCGTATGGCTATTCATGATAGCAGACAGAGAGCAGGAACTTTTTACTCATCTGTCCCTGGCACTGCTGTCTCCACTGCTGCTGCTTCCGGGTGCAGTGAATATTCATGAGCATAATGAGCGGACCTGGAAGGACGTGACAGCAGCGCTGGAGATAGATGAGTATAGAAAATAATTTTATGTCAAAGACACGTGTGTTTCTCCTGACTGATGTCACACTGATCACATCCGTGAGTGGTCTGTGTGACATCAGTGCTGTCGGAGAAAAATGGACTTGTCTCCTTGCAGAACACACGGACATGCGTGTGCTCCATACAGACACACGGTTCTTGTGAAAACACTGATGTGTGTGCAGACCCATTGATTTTAATGGGTCTGTGTATGTCCGTGCCTCCGGTACGTATGAAAACGGCGTCATACATACCAGAATCACCGACATGAAGGGGACTTAAAACAAACAAACTGTGCGTTACTCACCTTCCCTGAGCTTTTGTCACTGCTGTCGGTGTCACGTCCAATGCATATGTCTGTATAATATGCTCGTCTGAACGAGCCCTTGATCTCACATTTCTGCTATATCTATTAATCCATTTGGACATGTAAATGAGAGAAGTCATTCTAGAATCAATATATAAATATTACCTTCAAATTTGTGGTTGTAAAAGCTATAAAAAGTTGACCTTTCGTACAATAAAAATGTCTCTCTTCTCTTTCCATATAATTCAATTTCTAGTGTTTATACAGTGTGTCCACTGATATCCTGTCCACCGCCATTAACTTGAGAACGGCGGCAGCTATAGGCATAGAAGTGGTGTCTAGGTATAGTAAAGTAGCCATGCGCTACGCAATGAAACCACCTATAGCGCCACCTGGTGGAAAACAACGGAGTTAGCATTTTTATTTCGAAAACGGAACGAGATAGAGAATAAACGTGAAATACAGAGGAAGTGGAATCCCTGATTGGTAGATTAGTAGGTAGAGGGGTTGGTAGGGATCCTGTAGTATTCCTACTAAATGCCCTCCCTTCGTTCCTAAGCAAATCTGAAACAAAGCTTTTACTACACATTCTCACAGCCGCCAAATGCCTAATATCACTGTTCTGAAAGAGGGTAGCCCCTCCGTCTGTCTCAGATTTGTATGCTCGGATGAAGGACGTTAGAAATATGGAAAGACTGACAGCTCAGCTCCACAATACAATGGATGGGTTCACAGCGACATGGTCTCTTTGGGACACACTGGGAGATACCTACCAGATCTGAGGCTGGAAATATATTGATTGTATTTAGCACCTATGATGTATTCAGGGTAAAGGGGATGTGTAAATGTGTCATCGGGCCCCTTTGGTAGTACTTTGGTTCCTCTATTCCCCGGATCAGACATGCAAAGTCTGTTTGTCCACCCTTCATTTGATTTCTAGTATGTTAACTACACACTGTATTTGTATGCATACTTGAGAAATGTTTCTTTTACTTGTGTAACTGTCTTTTTTTCTGTTGTAAAACATGTTAAAAAAAAATTCAAAAATAAAAAGTTGCAAAAAAAAAAATGAATTACAAAGTTGTAGGGCATCATCAATTCAATACGAATCGACACCTTGCATACAGAAATGCGGACGTGAAGCGATACCTCATGGAGACCTTCCTACAAGTCATTGGGCATGGTGGCTGTGTGGAGTGGCCTCCGCTCACCTGACCTGACCCCACTGGACTTCTTTCTGTGAGGTCTCATCAAACAGCAGGTGTATGCGACCCCTCCACCAACATTGCAGGACCTACGACGACGTATCACAGATGCTTGTGCAAACGTGTCACCTACCATATTGCCCAACGTGCAGCAAGATACAGTATGCTGTGCAGAGGCCAGATGTGCATTGCAGCTGACGGGGGCCACTGTGAGCATCAAAGTTAAATGAGCGCCATATGCGTGACCAGCATTCAATGTTTTGGGGGGGTCATGGGTTTCATATCATAGCATTTCTGTATGCAAAGTGTTACAATACGACAATAGAAACAATCTTTACCTTTCCTTTCTGCTAGTGATCCAGCACTGATATTCTGGTGATCCTTCCAGCTTTTGTTTACAAGTGGTTGGCATGTGACTGCTGCAGTCAATCAGTGTCACAGGTGTGTCACGATTGACAGACAGTCCTGTGGCGTCCGGCTGTAGCAGGTTACAGCGTTTGGCTACACAAACTGCTCCCTGACATTCTATTTTTCCTGCTGTGGTGTAAATGGTATTGTAACGCCTGCCTGGATTAACAGACTCAGACGGGCTGTAATGGACAGGCTAGAGGGAAGCCACTCGCCAAGCAGGACTCCCAGAACCCTGAAACCCTTTAACCCCTATACAGGGATTTGGAATTACACAGGGCCCTGGAGATTACTACCTGTGGAAGGCTGCAGTCTGAGAGAGTAGTAGTCAGGCAGGGTCAAACCAGGAATTGCGGAACAGGGACAGAATCGGCAGGCAAAGACGTAATCAGAAACAAGCAGAGGTCAAAGCCGGATCGGGCAGCGAGGTACAAAAACAGCAGGCAGAAGGGTAGTCAGGAAATAAGCAGTAATCAGCACACAAAATCACAGAACGAAACAGGAGCCAGAATTCTCAGAACTATCTCTGGCAGGTCAGCAGATAGGAGGGGAATTAAAAAGGGTGTGGTGTCTTCCCATAGGCTGTAGCTGAATGATAGGAGACATCCGCCACCTACAGTCAGCCAGTGGCACTGCAGATCCCCGGGAAACCCAGACCAGTGGATGAACGGAGCCTGTGCCCACCGGCGCCGCTAGCATTGACTCCTCTCCCATCATCAGCACCATCCAAGGCAGGAACACGGCGTCGCCTGGTGATCGGAGCAGAAGTCGATGGAGCGGACTCCGGTGGTGACGTAACAGGTATCATATGTATCTACTCTACTTGGGGTTAATACCTTTACTTTTAGGACTCTGCGGATATCCTCACCTTTCAGCTGTTAATCATCATTACTTCCCCTTATGTCTTTAAATACCCACATTTGCCCTTTGTCTTTGCTGGTGATAGAGATATATTCTTATACAGGCTTTGGATGCGAGCGGTCAGCTTGTATTCATCTGAAGAAACATTGTCCTTTGTTGCTGTTTCTCTTCCTGAGTCTTCTTGGAGATAAGTTATTTGTTCACTTCCCCCTGTTTGTGATCCCTGTGTTTTCTTTAGAGTGTAGTGGGGTTGACTAAGTGCTCATCCCATCCGTTCCTTACTTAGGGCCAAGTTCAGAGTCAATTAGGGTCAGGTATCCTGCTCGGTGCATTGGTGCAGAACCTATCTAGAGTGGTCAGGGGAGCCAATGGTCAGCAGTAAATTTGGTCAGGGGTCAACATCTCCCTCTTCCCTAGACACAGGGTTACCCTTCCCTGTTGCCAGACGCATGGTACTTCCCCATACCTAGCGTGACAATCAGTGGCCTCAATGGCACCATGCCTCCCATTGCAGATGGATGTTGACCACTATGGCCACTGATTGAATTTAGCAGTCACATGCCAAAGACTGAGAGAACCACTTATGTGCCGATGCTGGACCACAGGGGAAAAGAAGAAATGAGCGGTGTTTGTTTTTTCCTTTCTATTTTCTAATACTTACAGATGCTTAAAGATTGCTTTTTACAATGACTAGAATTGGGCACAGCGAATCATAAATGAACTTTTCAAAGTCAGTTGTGCTGGAAGCTCTGTGGCCTTTATTTCTTCCAAAATGATGAAAGTGTCACATGGATGATTGGTAAATGTAGTGCCTCTTCCATGCAAAATTATCTCTAGAGCTGTTTTTCATATTTCCACATTAATCGTCCCAAATAGAATGAAAAATGCAATTCTTAGAGGTTATCCTCCACTTTTACATTGATGGCTTATCCTTAGCATAGGTCATCAATGTCTGATCGGCTGGGGTCCGATACCCTGCACCCGCACCAATCAGCGGTTTCCAGTCCCGGCGATGGCAGTAGGAAGCCGGAAATGCTCAGTTCCGGCGCTACTCCATCTTCTGATAGTGGCCGCCGGACTGCACATTCGCCTCCCATTCTAATCAATTGGAGGCAGATGGGCATTTTACTAGGGTATCTGTCTTCGTTCCTTTAAAAAAAAATATTGCATGCAAGTGGCTTCCAATCTCTGGCTTTCCTCCAGTCTATTGTCCTACCTTTAGCTGCATTGATATTAGAACATCCTGTTTTGGAGTACAGATGATGGCAGTGATGAGTCAGCACCTGTGTCCCTAACTCTGGGGAGAAGCTGCTGCAGGAGATTGGGCTGATGAGCAGAACACTCAGTGGAGGAGAAAGGAGCTGACACATCACGGCCATCAGTTGTACTGCTAATAAGCATCCTTAACACTCGGAGACAGGAGCTGACCCATCACTGCCATCATCTGTACTCCTAATAAGCATGCTCAACACTCAGAGGAGACAGGAGCTCACCAATCACTACCATCATCTGTATTCCTAATGAGTATGCTCAACACTCAGAGGAGGAGACAGGAGCTGATCCATCACTGCCATCATCTATACTCCTAATGAGCATGCTCAACACTCAGAGGAAGAGACAGGAACTGACCCATCACTGCCATCATCTGTACTCCTGAGTATACTCAACACTCAGAGGAGACAGGAGCTGACCCATCACTGCCATCATCTGTACTCCTAATGAACATGCTCAACACTCAGAGGAGGAAACAGGAGCTAACTCAACACTGCCATCAGCTGTACTCCTAATGAGCATGCTCAATACTCAATGGAGGAGACAGGAGCTGACCCATCACTGACATCATCTGTACTCCTAATGAGCATGCTCAACACTCAGAGGAGGAAACAGGAGCTAACTCAACACTGCCATCAGCTGTACTCCTAATGAGCATGCTCAATACTCAATGGAGGAGACAGGAGCTGACCCATCATCTGTACTCCTAATAAGCATGCTCAACACTCAGAGGAGGAGACTGGAGCTGACCCATCACTGCCATCATTTGTACACCAAATGAGTATGTTCTGATACCAGTGCAGCTGAAAAAGAAGCAAATAGATTGGGGAAAGCTGAGGTTTGGAAGCCACTTACCGTACATCCTGTTTTTGTTTTTACATGAATGCAGATAACTCCTCTAATAAAGTGATTAGCTAAACTTCATAACTTTCCATTCTGTATAAAACTATTTTAAAAATATGAAAGCTTATTAACATTTTAATAAATTAGCCTCTATGTGTTTATTGTACCAGGAGTAAAATTGATTGTCTGAACAATGCTTAAAAACGCATAGAAATTAAATTCCATTTGTTAAATTTGCATAATGCCTCACACCTCAATACAGAGGCGAGATCTGAGAACTGTATTTATGGCAATCTTTGCTCAGGTCTCATGCACAGGAATACATTATTGCAAAAAGCGTTTGGGATCCACATTGGTGATGTCACTGCGGGGAAGTTTAAGCCAACAGGGATCCTGAGTGCCCCAAACAAGATTATTTAAACACCGTCCTGTTATTTCATCTTCTGGGAAACCTGATGCCTGTACTCACATGTGTTCCTGTTGATGGCCATTGATTTTTCTTTTTTTTTCCATTTAAACTAGTAAACTGCAGAAATCATTCAAAGACAGCAAGCAATCCGAGGATCACACAATCCCTGGGAGATTCATGGTATTCAGTTAATTTCCCAGAGACAAAACATGCAGAGCGCATTACGCGAGTATTGATAACTACCTCTTTGCCCGTGTCGTTTGTTATCGCATTCATAAATGCTAAAAGCCTTTCAGATTTATCGATAGAATTTTCTGCAGCTCATAATTTTTCGGCACTGGATTATTGCAGTGACATGATATTAAATGGACGCAATGTTGCATTGTATCTTCTTTAATAATCTAATGAAAGAACAACTAAGCGGAGATTAATTGAAGATCTATGCAAATGAATTTCTACACGATGGACTCAATACTTGGTTGAACGATTAACACTCCCCTTAATTATTAGATTGGATCTTTTTATCACAAGGAGTGTAGGCTTTCTGTAGTGCGTATTGTCGGAGGAGTACTGACGCAAAAAGAGACTTAAAAAGGTTGTTTGAAATGATCAAAAAAGGTTTTCCTTTATTAAGAGATGGCATATTTGTAGAATATAGCATCACATGATCATGGAAGTAAAACCCGGGAATTATTAATGGGACGTTGTGCTGATTTAGCTGCTCCAGTCCTGCAAAGTTGTCCCTTGGCCACCCAGGTATTGGAATGAGAGCGCTGCTGTGAAGGGAAAAGTTGCAAGGGGAACTGTTCCTAAATCAGCGCTACATTCCAGTTAAGGCTAGTTTCACACTTGCGTTGAACGGTATCCATTGCATTGCGTTGTGTAACGGATGCAACGGATGTGTTGCATATAGTGGCACAACGGATGCAACGGATCCTGCAAAACAACGCAATTCGTTTTTATTTATTTTTTTTATTTTTTTTACAGTTTTACCAGCGGCAGACTATTGTGAACGATCAGCTGATCGCTCCCTGCAGCCAGCCACCGGGTGATCAGCTGATCGCTCCCAGTAGCCGGCCGCCGGGTGATCAGCTGATCGCTCCCTGCAGCCAGCCGCCGGGTGATCAGCTGATCGCTCCCAGTAGCCGGCCGCCGGGTGATCAGCTGATCGCTCCCTGCAGCCGGCCGCCGGGTGATCAGCTGATCGTTCCCAGTAGCCGGCCGCCGGGTGATCAGCTGATCGCTCCCTGCAGCCGACCGCCGGTGATCAGCTGAGCGCTGTCACTTGCTGGCCGCCGGGTGATCAGCTAATCGCTCCCTGCAGCCGGCCGCCGGGTGATCAGCTGATTGCTCCCAGTAGCCGGCCGCCGGGTGATCAGCTGATCGCTCCCTGCAGCCGACCGCCGGTGATCAGCTGAGCGCTGTCACTTGCTGGCCGCCGGGTGATCAGCTAATCGCTCCCTGCAGCCGACCGCCGGATGATCAGCTGAGCGCTGTCACTTGCCGGCGGCCGGGCATGCCAGCGGGCGGGCGCTCAGCTGAGCGCTGCCACTTGCCGGCGCCCGGGCATGCCGGCAGGCGGGCGCTCAGCTGAGCCCTGTGACTTGCCGGCAGCCAGGCATGTTGGCGGCCGGTCGCTCAGCTGAGCGCTGTCGCTTACCGACGGCCGGGCGCTCAGCTGAACGTTCGGCCACCGCGAGCCAAAATAAAGTTTGATTTAAAAAAAAAAGAGCATGCGCAGTGAAATCCAGAGGATTCCGCTGGTCAAAACAACGTTACATGCTGCGTTCCTCCCGCTGGGCGGAAGCAACGGAGCGTCGCCCAGCGGAAGCAACGCAGGTCCTTTTGGTACGATCCGTCACCCATACAAGTCTATGGGAAACAGCGGAATCCGTTAACCGATTCCACTGTTTTCCAAAAGGGCGGATTGTAACGGAAGGAAATAAACACAAGTGTGAAAGTACCCTCAGCAGACTGGGTTTTTTTTCGATTTGTGTGAAACACGGACCAATGTTACTGTCACGGGTGACAGACAGTCATGTGGTTTCTGGCTATCGAAGGTCACAGTGTCTGGCTGTGCAGAATGCTCCCTGACTTTCCATTGTTCCTGCTGTCTGTATTCATTGGTATAGGTAGCTTTCATCTGGATTTTCATCTCTCCCCCTTTTGGACCCAGCAGGAGCTCGACTTCCACCCAGCTGCTGATCATCAGTATTCTCTTGACGCATTGCCGGTGGGACGCAGGTACGCTGTTGTTCGTCATTCCCGGGGTGTCACATGGAGTGATGTGTGCTGCCTCAGGAACGACGAACAACTGGCGCGCAGAAGGAGGAGTGATATTATGAAAATTAATGACGTGTCAACGAGCAACGATAAGGTGAGTATTTTTGCTCGTTCACAGTCATTCGTAGCTGTCACACGGTACCATATCTCTAACAATGGAAGATATGCGTCACGAAATCCGTGACCTCGACGACATATCGCGCGATATATCGTAGCGTGTGACGCCGGCCTAAGACGCTGTGCTTGTTTGCACAGCAAAGATTACACAGCGTCAAATACTTATAGTGGGAACTTAAAGTGAACCTGTCAGGTGCAATATGCACCCAAAACAACGAGCAGTTCTGTGTGTATATTGCTAATCCCTGCCTAACTGTCCCTGTATCTAGTAGCATAGATAAAGGGATCTTTAGAAAAAGTATTTATAATTTTTTTATAATAATAATTTCTAAAGATCCTTCATAATATGCTAATGAGGCCAGGGACTAGTCACAAGGGCGTCACTTCCCTTGGCTAGTCGCCTCCTTAGCATGTACGCACACCCCTGTGGGCATGCTTACATGGTAATGAATGTGCAGCGTTAGAGGCATGATTGCTATCACCGCTCTCTGCTGCCATGCTGTATTTCGGCTCAGTGCGCATGATCAGAAGTCCCAGACTTCCAGTCATGCGTACTATAAAGCCGAGTGTACGCGTTCCAGTTTCAAACTGGTGTAGTGCGCATGACCGTAAGTCCGTTGGTGTTCTAATCATGTGCACTGATCCGAAAGCCAGTGGTGGCAGCAGAGGTGAGAGAGACTATGCCTATTAAGGCCACTTTACATGCTGCGAAATCGCTAGCGAGCGTACCCGTCCCCATCGGTTGTGCGTCACGGGCAAATCGGTGCTCGTGGCGCACAACATCGCTCAGACCCGTCACACTACTTACCTGCCTAGCGACATTGCTGTGACCGACGAACATCCCACCCACCTCCTTCCTTCCTCATTGCGGGCGGCCGCAGGTAAGGTGAGGTTCCTCGTTCCTGCGGTGTCACACATAGTGATGTGTTCTGCCGCAGGATCGACGAACAACCTGCGTCGTGCAAAAGCATCGATATTTGGGAAATGGACAGTGTGTCAACGATCAACGATTAGGTGAGTAATTTTGATAGTTAACGGTCGTTTGTGCGTTTCACACGCAACAACGTCGCTAACGAGGCCGGATGTGTGTCACGAATTCCGTGACCCCAACGACATCTCGTTAGCGATGTTGTTGTGTGTAAAGCGGCCTTTAGGCCTGTTTCCCACATCAGTGAAAAACACAGACGTTTTTCATTGACATGTTAAAAACATGGAGGACGGATACGTGATCCATCCTCTGTGATTTCACATGGCGATATACTCACCTTCCCCTTTTTTTGCTGTCTGTGGTGCTGAAGTGTCAGGCTCTGCTGCATCCGTCCGCCGCTGTTTGACCTCTGCAGCTAATTCCGAGTCGGCTGTGTCATGCATAATGAATATGCATGACAGTAATGAGCCGGGCAGGAAGTTGCAGAGAGCAGAGACTGAACACAGCAGCTTTTGAAGGCATGCGTTTTGATTTTCCTGCAAAGTCTATGGAAAATGGGGATTTCTAGTCCGCACTTTGCGTTTCCAAACGCAGCGTTTAATTTGCATAATTTGTGGCAAAAAACATGCGTTCAAAGAAGCAGCATGTCAATTGTTTTTGCCATTTGGGCTGCGTTTTGTTAACATTGAAGTCAATGAGAAGTAGCAAAAAGCAACAAACATCAAAATTCCAGCATTTTACCTGCTTTTCAGCTGCAGAAACAATGCGTTTTGGACTATATAAACGGATGCTTTTCTGACATCAAAATAATGGAATAATATTTCCCTTTACACACACACACATAGTCCGACAATTAAAATAAAGAAAATTATTTAATTATTGATATTTTTGGCAAAAATAGTATAAAACCGCTATAATTTCATGAAATATAACTATTTTCGTTATGATTTAAATAATTATATGTCTTTTCTTTTTTTTTCCCTTTTTTCATAGTGTTTGTATGTTAAAACTTTATTTTGTTGTGTCTTTGTGTTCAAAACGCATCTGACTTTAGGTAATGAAAAAGCATGTAAAAAGCGCTAAAAACGCAGCTAAAACGCGGTAAATACACACGCGTTTTGATGGTCAAAAGCAACTTTGGCAAAATCAATTTCTGCCACAATATGCGTTTCGAATAGTGTTGAGCGGACCCAAACTTTAAAAATCCGGATCCGCGCGGTTTCTGCGTCCGATCTGGGTCCAACCTTCTCTCTCTCTCTCTTGTCCCCAGATCCGCTCCCCATTGACTGATATAGGTCCGGACTCCGGATCGAATCCGGACTTCTTTGTCAACCCGCGGCTGAGCCGCCGGACCCGGATTATTGACAGTCCGCTCAACTCTAGATTTGAACAGCAACTAGGACGACGCAAAGTGCGCACATAGCCTAAGGGGGCCCACTAGCCAAGGGAGCTAACGCCCTTGCGACTAGTCCCTGGCCTCATTAGCATATCATAAAGGATCTTTATAAATACTTTTTCTAAAAATCTCTATCTATGCTACTAGATGCTGGGACGGTTAGGCAGGGATTAGCAATATGCACCCAGAACTGCTCATGGTTCTGGGTGCATATTGCACCTGACAGGTTCCCTTTAACCTTAGAGAGCTTGTCCTGCGCTTTTACTTAAACCATATGAATGTTTTCTTGGAGAATCCCTTTAAGGCGATATTATTATAACTTTGACTTTGTTAGTACTTAATAGTTACACAGATTACATTTTCCAGTACAAGCTCTTACCCGAGAACACAAACACTATATATTTCTTCTAAACTATATTTTTAGAGAATAATTCTCCATAATAATGTACTAGAAGCAATCATGACTGACAAAGGATTGTGAAAAATAAGCATGTCGTAGTCATACAATGAATCATTTTAAATTATGTAAAAGAAATTCATGGTTTATTGATGTCAAAGTGCTTAATAACATATAACATAGGGGGAAAAAATGCTAAAAATGTTATAAATGGGCTTTTTTCTTTTTTATCAACGGCCTGCTTCTGTTTGTTGTTAATATTTTATTTAAACACACTCAGAGTAATGCAAAAAGGTGTCTCTGACATAAATGTTAGATCATCGGGCGGCTCATAAACAGGGTAATCACTTGGTTGACGCTATGACAAAAAGTCAGGTATAAAGAGAAATGTAAAATAAAAAAAATGACAATAAATGTAAAATCAGCTGCACCTTAATAAAAGGAGGAAACTTCCTAAAATGGGAAAAATGAAATTATTAAATTGAATTATCTGTAAAAAAAAAAAATGTATATCACAATATGCTTTGTAATAAGACCTAATATGAAGGGAGGGCTAATAGAGGGGGCATCAATTTATGCCTTTCTATATTAAATCATTGGAGGACTTTTAAGTATGCATTAAAAACAAATATTGTTTTCAGTAGGCACGCTGAAATATTCCACAAATCAAGCCTTTTGCCTCAAGCGATTTGCCCGTGACGCACAACCGACGGGGCGGGTACGCTCGCTAGCGATATCGATACCGATATCGCAGCGTGTAAAGTACCTATAAGGCCGCTTTCACACTGAGTTAAGGGTACTTTACACGCTGCGACATCGCTAGCGATCTCATTAGCGATGTGACATGCCAGATCACAGATGCGATCTGCCGAGATCGCAAAATGTGACTGGTGCTACAAAAACGACCCATGTGCGATCTCGGCAAATCGCATCTGCGATCTGGTATGTCACATCGCTAATGAGATCGCTAGCGATGTCGCAGCGTGTAAAGAACCCTTTACTCTCCCCGTTCAGTGGTCCCGTCGGAGCTTCCGTCCAAACCCCCCACAAAACAGGCTTTGGACATATGCGCCAACGGGGCCACTGACTATAATGGTGCAGACAAAGTCACCGTGTGCTCTCTTATGCACTATTTTCAGAAGTATACACTTAAGGGTACTTTAAACGCTGCGATATTGGTATCGATATCGCTAGCGAGCCTACCCGCCCCCGTCGGTTGTGCGTCACGGGCAAATCGCTGCCAGTGGCGCACAACATCGCTAGGAACAGTCACACATACTTACCTGCCTAGCGACGTCGCTGTGATCGTCGAACCGCCTCCTTTCTAAGGGGGCGTTTCGTTCGGCGTCATAGCGACGTCACTAAGTGACCGCCCAATAGAAGCGGAGGGGCGGAGATGAGCGGGACGTAACATCCCCCCCACCTCCTTCCTTCCTCATTGCCGGCGGCCGCAGGTACGAAGATGTTCCTCGTTCCTGCGGTGTCACACATAGCGATGTGTGCTGCCGCAGGAACGAGGAACAACCTTGTTACTGCACATACAACGGTTTTTGGTAAATAAACAACCTCTCCAAAAGCTAAGATTTTTACCTCTTTTGCGATCGTTGTAGGTCGCTCGTACGTGTCACACGCTGCGATGTCGCTAACGACGCCGGATGTGCATCACAAACACCATGACCCCGACGATATATCATTAGCGATGTCGCAGCGTTTAAATAGCCCTTTACTGGAGGTGGACACCCAGACAAAGTCTACTACATCTGGGTGTCCGCCTCTAATAGGTGTATACTCCCAAAAATAGTGCACGACAGCACACGGTGACTCCGTCTGCACCATTATGGTCAGTGTCCCTGTCGGCGCATACATCCGAAACCTGTTTTGCGGGGGTTCGGACAGAAGCATCGATGGGATCACTGAACAGGAAGAGGAACGCAGTGTGAAAGCGGCCTTATACCGCATCACATATTACAACACAAAAAGGAGAGTGTTGCCACATTTTTGCCCTATACATATGAGCCGCGGCGGATGCGCAGATTGAATTTTTTTTTTTAAATCAAATTTTATTGAAAACCATGGATACATGAATCACAAATAATCATTTTTCTTTGAAACATTTTACATATTTCTAAAAATCATATCAACACGATTCCTAAACAGCATTAACTGTTAAACAAAAAATAGTTGGACTTCATGGTTTAATTTATTGGAGCAAAAGGTCTACAGAAGACCCAGAGAAAGGTAATTATATGCCAGAAGAATATGGGAAGAGGGAACTAAATGAAGAAAGAGACCTTGTATTCTTTATAAAGACAAATCTTTTAATTGTTCAATTCCATGGACAGGCGTCACAGTGTTACGCGTTTCGGCTTGAGCACAAGCCTTTCTCAAACAGAAGAGAGAGGAATTAAAGAGAAGAGACACAGGAAATAGCTGGGGGGGAATAGAGGGAAAAGTTGGATCTTGCCAACTTTTAGTCCTCGGAAAAGGACTAGAACTGTAGCGCGACCAATTGGATATCTTGTTTGGCTTATTATACGCTTACTAGCTGTACTACCCGGCTTCGCCCGGGTTAATAACTGCTGTTAACACAATAGAATGTATTAACAAAAATGTATTCTGCACACAAAAACCACAAAACAAATAGATATAAATGTAATTATAATGTCTGTCTCCCCCTCTGTATATATCCTTCTGTCTCTCTCTCTATCTCTTTGTCTCTCTCTATCTCTTTGTCTGTCTGTCTCTTTCCCTGTCTGTCTCTGACTGTCTCTGTCTCATTCTCCGTCTGTCTCAATCTCTTTCCCTGTCTGTCTATCTATCTCTTTCCCTGTCTGTCTATCTCTGTCACTTTCCCTGTCTGTCTCTTTCCCTGTCTGTCTCTTTCCCTCTCTTTCCCTGTCTGTCTCTTTCCCTCTCTTTCCCTGTCTGTCTCTTTCCCTCTGTCTCTTTCCCTGTGTCTGTCTCTTTTTCTGTCTCTTTACCTGTCTTTGTCTGTCTCTTACCTTGTCTGTCTCTGTCCCTCTCTTCCCTGTCTGTTTCCCTGTGTTTGTCTCTGTCTCTTTACCTGTCTGTGTCTGTCTCTCTCTTTCCCTGTCTGTCTCTTTCCCTGTCAGTCTGTCTCTTTGTCTGTGTCTGTCTCTTTGTGTCTGTCTCTTACCCTGTCTGTGTCTGCCTCTTTCCCTGTCTGTGTCTGTCTCTTTCCCTGGCTGCATTGTGACATGCCAACATTCTATATAAGGGCGTGGCTGCGCATCCTTATGAAGTTCTGGCTGCACTGTGGCTCCCAGCTTCATTCGCTTTAATGGAGGCAGGTTTTTTGGTGAATAACTGTAAAGCGCGGGGTTAAAATTTCCCCTCAAAACATAGCCTATGACGCTCTCGGGGTCCAGAACTGAGAGTGTGCAAAATTTTGTGGCTGTAGCTGCGACGTGCAGATGCCAATCCCGGACATACACACACACACACACACACACATACATACGTACACACATTCAGCTTTATATATTAGATTATTAGTCATGTGGCAAGGCGTGTTAAAGGGTTGATATTGACTTTTGATATTTGCTACATCCAATATGTGACGCTAGAGTTCAAGACCTCTTCCTCTCTGAAGAGGCTATTTGCATATTTAATTTCCCAGAGGAACATTGTATGGCCTATAAGTCTCCTTACACTGGCTTAGCAGGCACTCTCCACAAAGAGAGACATTTCCTCTTAGGCTATGTTCACACAGGGCTTTTTTGGTAAGTTTTTGCTGCGTTTTTTAGCTGCAGATTTGCCTTGGTTTTATGCAAATCCATGCTAATAAAAAGCTGCTTTTTACAGTCCCAGCAAAGTTTATGAGATTTCTGACATCTTATGCACACACATACAAACACATCAGGTTTTTTTCCTGACTGTTTTGTCAAATACCTAAGTTTTTGGTCAGGTATTTAAAGAATGAGCATAGCAATTCTTTGCTGCAGATTTGCTGCGTTTTTTCATTGATAAAACCCATTTTGTACAAAAAAAAGCAGCAAATCCGCACCAAATCTGCAGCAAAAACGCCACTAAAAACGCATGAAAAACGCACGAAAAAAAGCACCAAAAACGCAGATGACTCAAAGGAGATTTCCTGCCACAAGATCAGGTTTTGGTCAGGAAAAAAACTTACCAAAAAAGCCCTGTGTGAACATAGCCTTAGACTCCATGTCAGAGGCCTCTCACCTAGACAAATATCCAGCTTTGCTCTGATGAGGGACATACACTCAGAAACATGTATTTGCAAATGGAGTGTCTGGTTTGGCTTCTTATCCTACATCATACAAGGTTCGTTATCAAAGAATCAATACTGACTTTTAGGACTGCTACATTCAATAAGTGGTGCTTGAGCTAAAGTCTTTTTATATATCTCCATATTTCATTTTCCAGAGGAGCATTTCATGGCCTACAAGTCTCCTTACGACTGCTTGGCATTCTCCACAAGGAAAAAGGTTCCCCCTTAAATCCTCAATCCTTTTGATCTCTGTTGGTGATATGTGCCCTCCCGAAATGTTTGGCAGTGGCCTACCCCCCCCTTTCTCCAATGATAACACATACAGTTAGGTCCAGAAATATTTGGACAGTGACGCAAGTTTTGTTATTTTAGCTGTTTACAAAAACATGTTCAGAAATACAATTATATATATAATATGGGCTGAAAGTGCACACT
The DNA here is from genome assembly GCF_048569485.1 of Anomaloglossus baeobatrachus. Lineage (NCBI taxonomy): Eukaryota > Metazoa > Chordata > Amphibia > Anura > Aromobatidae > Anomaloglossus > Anomaloglossus baeobatrachus. Next base: position 189,750,189 of record NC_134362.1, on the reverse strand, counting down.
CCCAGCTGCAATATGAGAGTTTTCACATCCAAATCGGAGAAAGGGTTTAGGAATCATAGCTCTGTAATGCATAGCCTCCTCTTTTTAAAGGGACCAAAAGTAATTGGACAAGGGACTATAAGGGCTGCAATTAACTCTGAAGGCGTCTCCCTCGTTAACCTGTAATCAATGAAGTAGTTAAAAGGTGTGGGGTTGATTACAGGTGTGTGGTTTTGCATTTGGAAGCTGTTGCTGTGACCAGACAACATGCGGTCTAAAGAACTCTCAATTGAGGTGAAGCAGAACATCCTGAGGCTGAAAAAAAAGAAAAAATCCATCAGAGAGATAGCAGACATGCTTGGAGTAGCAAAATCAACAGTCGGGTACATTCTGAGAAAAAAGGAATTGACTGGTGAGCTTGGGAACTCAAAAAGGCCTGGGCGTCCACGGATGACAACAGTGGTGGATGATCGCCGCATACTTTCTTTGGTGAAGAAGAACCCATTCACAACATCAACTGAAGTCCAGAACACTCTCAGTGAAGTAGGTGTATCTGTCTCTAAGTCAACAGTAAAGAGAAGACTCCATGAAAGTAAATACAAAGGGTTCACATCTAGATGCAAACCATTCATCAATTCCAAAAATAGACAGGCCAGAGTTAAATTTGCTGAAAAACACCTGATGAAGCCAGCTCAGTTCTGGAAAAGTATTCTATGGACAGATGAGACAAAGATCAACCTGTACCAGAATGATGGGAAGAAAAAAGTTTGGAGAAGAAAGGAAACGGCACATGATCCAAGGCACACCACATCCTCTGTAAAACATGGTGGAGGCAACGTGATGGCATGGGCATGCATGGCTTTCAATGGCACTGGGTCACTTGTGTTTATTGATGACATAACAACAGACAAGAGTAGCCGGATGAATTCTGAAGTGTACCGGGATATACTTTCAGCCCAGATTCAGCCAAATGCCGCAAAGTTGATCGGACGGCGCTTCATAGTACAGATGGACAATGACCCCAAGCATACAGCCAAAGCTACCCAGGAGTTCATGAGTGCAAAAAAGTGGAACATTCTGCAATGGCCAAGTCAATCATCAGATCTTAACCCAATTGAGCATGCATTTCACTTGCTCAAATCCAGACTTAAGACGGAAAGACCCACAAACAAGCAAGACCTGAAGGCTGCGGCTGTAAAGGCCTGGCAAAGCACTAAGAAGGAGGAAACCCAGCGTTTGGTGATGTCCATGGGTTCCAGACTTAAGGCAGTGATTGCCTCCAAAGGATTCGCAACAAAATATTGAAAATAAAAATATTTTGTATGGGTTTGGTTTATTTGTCCAATTACTTTTGACCTCCTAAAATGTGGAGTGTTTGTAAAGAAATGTGACAATTCCTACAATTTCTATCAGATATTTTTGTTCAAACCTTCAAATTAAACGTTACAATCTGCACTTGAATTCTGTTGTAGAGGTTTCATTTCAAATCCAATGTGGTGGCATGCAGAGCCCAACTCGCGAAAATTGTGTCACTGTCCAAATATTTCTGGACCTAACTGTACATGATAGTCCAAGTCATGGGAAAGAATGGCGGATGGGGAGAGATAGCTGTCAGGCCAATGAGCATTTGGTCCACTTTTATATAACGTGTACGGCTAGACTTAAAACCCATAGGTCTCGGTTCCACTTGCGCATAGCATTTGATGTGAGAACATCTAAATCGATATGCTAATGACCGTTGGCTCCTGCTCTGCTATGAGCGAGAGCCAAGGATCATGCGACTGTGATTCGATCTTGCAATCGTTCACAGCTGTGGAGAAGAGGGAGATAACACTTTCTCTCTCTTGTTTGCGACCTGTTTCTCCGTATATTGCTCTGCACTTGGATGACATCCGAGTGCAGTGCGATATCACATGCACCCATAGACTTGTATGGGTGCGTGTGAGCCGAATCTCGCTGCCAAATGCAGCATGCTGCAATTCCTTTCTCATGCTGATATGGCATGAAAAACCAATATTTTTGCACTGGTGCGAATGCAATCCGATATTTTATCGGATTGCACTCATCCATGCAAAACGCAAGTGGAACCGAGACCATACAGTAGGTGTTGATATTGGCAGATTCAAGCAATGAAGTTGGCCAAACATGTTTTCTTTTGTTAGGAGGGATATTTTCCAAGTTGGGAAATATCCTTATCATTATCCCACTAGTATTATTTTTCTATTTATGTAAAGTTGCAAGAAACAACTGGGACACTTGAATGATAAGTGTAAGGACCGATGGAGCTCATTTCCACCAAATGGAACCAATAATTTTCCATTTGATAGGTAAACCGATAATCAGGAAAATCATTCTAAAGATTCATTGTTTATATTACCATTATATAAAAACAAACAACAGTCAATAGACAATGATTGAAAAATATCAAAAGGATAAAAATCAAAGTCGAATATCAAGATTTTCGATATATGCAATAGCATTATCATTTCTATACTGTAAATGATAAATGATAATTGTTTATAATTTATGGCCGCTTTACACGCAATGATATCACTAACGAGATATTGCTGGGGTCCTTGAATTTGTGACGCACATCCGGCCTCGTTAGTGACGTCGTTGCGTGTGATACCTACAAGCGTCCGCTAATGATCAGAAATACTCACCAAATCGTTGATCATTGACACGTCATTCATTTCCCAAATATCGTTGCTGTTGCAGGACGCAGGTTGTTTGTCGTTCCTGAGGCAGTACACATCGCTACGTGTGACACCCCGGGAATGACAAACAACAGCATTCCTGCGTCCTCCGGCAACGAGGTGGGAGTGTCGTTAATGCGGCTGCTCTCCGCCCCTCCGCTTCCATTGGTGAGCCGCTGTGTGACATCGCTGTGACGCCGCATGAACCTCCCCCTTAAAAAAGAGGTTGTGCGCCGGCCCACGTCGTTAGGAAGGTAAGTTGGTGTGACGCGTACCGGCGATTTGCCCGTGACACACAAACGATGGGGGCGGGTGTGATCGCTAGCAACATCGCTAGCAATGTCGCAGCGTGTAAAGTGGCCTTTAAGGCCGCTTTACACGCAGCGACATCGCTAACGCGATGTCGTTGGGGTCACGGAATTAGTGATGCACATGCGGCCTCGTTAGTGACGTCGTTGCGTGTGAAACATAGAAGTGACCGCTAACGAGCAAAAATACTCACCTTATCGTTGCTCGTTGACACGGTGCTCCATTCTCAATTATTGTTGCTGTTGCAGGACGCAGGTTGTTCGTCGTTCCTGCGGCAGCACACATCGCTATGTGTGACACCGCAGGAATGAGGAACTTCACCGTACCTGCGGCCACCCACAATGAGGAAGGAAGGAGGTGGGCGGGATGTTCGTCCCGCTCATCTCCGCCCCTCCACTTCTATTGGGCGGCCGCTTAGTGACGTTGCTGTGACGCCGCACGAATCTCCCCCTTAAAAAAAGAGGTTGTTCGCCGCCCACAGTTAGGAAGGTAAGTTGGTGTGATGCGTACCGGCGATATTGTTCGCCACGGGCAGCGATTTGCCCGTGACGCACAACCGACAGGGGCGGGTACACTTGCTAGTGATCTCGCTAGCGATGTTGCAGCGTGTAAAGTGGCCTTTAGGCCTTATTTGTTATACACTTTGTACTATTAAGTGTCCCATTTTGGCACTATGAACAGTTGTGACCCTATAATGGGCAGCATCAGGTCTCAGTGGTTGGCACCGATAACATTGCAGCGCTGGGATTAAATCCGACCAAGCTCAATATCTGCAAGAAGTATGTAAGTTTTGTATTAGGCCAGTCTTCAGGATAATAGTAATATGACATTAGAAGGGATTCATTATTTTGTGACTTCAGATAAACATCCCTTAGTGTGATTTTTCCCTAAATTTTTAAGCGGCAAGAGCAGTAATAAAAAATGTCGATGACTTTATTAAGGCCATCAATCTATTTTGGAACAAGTTTGGGTTGCTGTTATCTCTCTAATTTCCTCCCTATCTTAATTTGAATCCATCTTTAGACAGAACTGCACATTTGATTTGAGTGTATTAAGAGTAAAATCAATTAGTTTGTGAGTTTACTCCAAATAACCCTATTGATTCTCGGCGCGTAGCAAAAACCCGTACAAGCAGCCGTGCTTTGTTACAAGAACCGAGAAGGATTATTGTGTGCAATGTGCAAAAAAAAAAAAAGTCCACATATATAACATAAAATCATACGGCGGGTACAGATATTGCTGAGCAAGACAGTAATTAAAGGGAAATAAAACTTTACATCACCGCAAGACAGTAACTTTAGTCTGTAATTGCCTCTTATTTGGGGACTTATTTAAAAAGTGATATAATTATTATTACTCTTGTTTATTACAATAATGACCGAAATATAACAGGGAACACAGTAGAAATTACTATAAAAGCTTATAATATGTTGTGTACAAATTGGTCTTAAAGGGATACTGACAGCTGATGTATGCTGTCCGATGCTGTCCAATAACAAAAAAAGGGCAGTTGCACCCTAAAATGCTAAATCATGCAAACAATGAATGCAAGAATATAGAAATACATTACTTCTTAAGGAAATCTAGGAAAAATGTAGATAATTAGCATACAAAAATGGCCAATATTATATCTGCCCAGTAGCCACGTCAAGGCATATCTCGTTTACTGGGAACCTACACTGAACTGGGTTACAAACCTACATGTGTATGGCCATTTAGGAACCTGCTGCTACAGAAATAAAATCACCTGTGGCTAATGGGGAAAGGTGCACAGTCAGAGGACATACCTCCATAATCTAGACAAAAAAGACTGACGACACTCCCAAAATGCGGTCTGAACAGGTGCAAAACTGAACTGACATATAATAACAAAAAAAAAGAAAAAAAAGAACAGCTGCACTCTGAAATGGTAAAGCAAGTAAACAATAAATGCAAGAATATAGACATGCATTACTGCTTAAGGAAATCTAGGAAAAATGTAGATATTTAGCATACAAAAATGGCCAATTTTATATTTGCCCAGTAGTCACGTCAAGGCGTATCTTGTATACTGGGAACCTACACTGAAATGACACCTCTCTCTGGGTTATAAACCTTCCCGTGTATGGGCGAGTAGGAACCTGCTGCTACAGATATAAAATCACCTCTGGCTAATGGGGGAGGAGTGCACAGTCAGAGGGCATGACTCCATAATCTAGACAAAAAAGACTGACGGCACTCCCAAAGTGCAGTCTTATCAGGTGCAAAACTGAACATGACATATCATAACAAAAAAAAGACAGTGCACTCTGAAATCCTAAAGCATGTAACCAGTGAATGTAATAATTTTTCATAGATTTCCTTAAGCAATAATGCATTTGTATATTCTTACATTCATTGTTTACATACTTTAGCATTTCAGAGTGCAACTGTTCTTTTTGTTATTATATGTCATGTTCAGTTTTGCACCTGTACAGACTTCATTTTGGGAGTGCCATCAGTCTTTTTTGTCTTTCTTTTGTCAATGCTGTACAATGTTCTTTGCTAGAAGAAAGTGATAGTGACGTCTGCCTGGTACCACAGTCTCAGAAAGGCTAGAGGCAAGCCAAGCCGCTCACTAAGAACCCAGAAACCCTTTAACCCATATACAGGGATATGGAATTACTACAAGGCCCCAGAGATCGCTACCTGTGGAAGGCTGCAATCACAAGAAGAGTAGTTGTCAGGTAGGGTCAAACTGGAAGAAAAAATAAAGGGACAAAATCGGCAGACAAGAGTGTAGTCAGGAATCAGACTAAGGTCAAAAACTGGAGATGGCAGCGAGGTACAAAAATGGCAGGCAGGATAGAAGTCAGAAAGCAGGCAGGGGTCAAACATGGGAGTCAATTTACAGATCAGGGCGAGAACCAGAGACGAGCAGTAACTACAAGACTATATCTGGCAGCGACCAGCAGACAGGAGGGGGAATTGGAAGGGTGTGGTGTCTTCTCATTGGCTGTAGCTGAAAGGTGGTAACTTCAGCTGGAAGACACATGCCACCACAGTCAGCCAGTAGTACTGCAGGTTCCAGGGAAGCCCAGTTTAGTAGATGGGCGGATCCTGCGCCCACCAGAACCATTGGCCCCAACTCCTCAACTATCACCAACATTGCCCACGGAGGAAATATGGCGGCACCTGGTGATCGAAGCAAAAGTCACAGGAGTGGACGTGACAGTCATGTGACCCGATACAAGAAGCGCCCATCTTTTAGATTATTGCCCCCTATCTGCAGTGATAGAGGTACTTACATTGATTTCTTTATAGGCAACTGTATCATTACAATCATTCAAAATAAATCAGCTATATGTCCTCCTTGCATCCCCTTAAGCTAAAAGTTTCTGGTAGCTGCTAAGTGCAGCAACATAAACTACAATGTCCTATAGGTGCTCACGCTGTTTAAGGCACGGTTATGTTTTACGATACCTTTGAATGTTGAACAGTATCACCACCTACTCAACCTATTCCAGATAACACACGAAAAAAGAAAGCAGGCAGCACAATGGAGCAACCGAGGCAGATCTAAGTGGAAAATATACAGTTATGTAATGTTCCTGAGCTTTTTGAATTAAGAAAAAAAATATCTTGTTCCGTCTTTTTCAGACGTCTGTCTCCACAGTTTTTCTCCTCTGATTTGCTTCACCTTAAACCATATCTAGACTTCTTTTACAGCAATTCCTTTTTCTTATACATATTTATTGTAACTATAAAGAGATGGACAGATACATAGATATATATTACTGTGCAAAAGTTTTACTCTGGTGGCCCTTCAAAACAGCATCAATTCTTCTAGGTGTACTTGCACACAGCTTTTGAAGGACTCTGCTTCACTTGTCCTGCAGACACTCATTATTGTACCCATCTCCAGCCCTTCGGCGAACAAGGTGACTCCTATTATAGCCAAATATTCAACATTTAGTCTCAGTCCAAAGCACCTGCTGCCATTTTTCTGCCCCTGAGTTCCCATGCTTTCCTGTATAGCTGAGTAGCTTGACCTTGATTCCATGTTGCACATTTGGTTTTTGGCTACAATTCTTCCATGCAGTCGACTTCTGGTGAAACTTCTCCCAACAGTGATGGGTGTGGCTGGTCCTCTAGTTGCTGCCAGTTTTGAGCTGATGGCACTGCTGGGTATTTACTCATTCATGTGTCTTTTATCTGCTGCACTAAGTTAGTCGACCACTGGAGTCTACAGATCCTAATATTGTCCATTTATTTTCAAAAGAGCTCGAAAAGCACATCCTGAAACCCCAGTCTGCTTGGATATCTTTGGCTAGTAGTAGGGCTGACACCCAGGCATTACTATCCTTACTGGTCTATGGAGGCCGGTGAGCAGAAGCAAATCCCACCCCAGGTGCAGGATTCAGCCATTTCTGTATTCAACTGAATGTGTATCATCTGATGCGCATACAGTTGAAATATATTCCTGCGCGGCAATCGTTAAAAGCCACCAATAAGAGGCCAGCGACTGATGTTAGCGAGCACGTCTCCGGTGTATAACTTCACTGCCATGCACCAGTGCGTTCATGCCACATAGATCAAATATGAAGAGGATGCAGCTGGACCTCGGCCAGGTAAGAAGAAACGTTTTTTTATTTGCTTGTACTGAAAAGCCACAATATGGGGAACAGATATATAGGTGTGACGCCCTGGGCAAGCCAGGGGTCACAGGTCATAACACCATCACACCCTACACCCCGGAGAGGTACACCGAAGCTAGACCAAAAATCCTTGTTGCCCTCCTCCAGGGGCTGATGTCCACACCAGGGGGCGGGCCAGGCGGTTGGCTCCGCCCACCGAGGAGTTCACAGCCCTGGAGGCGGGAAAACCAGGCAGAACAGTTAGTGAAGTTGAAGTGAAGTGGTAGAGGAGCTAGAGAGAGGCGTAAAGGTGGAAGAGAAAGTGACAGTTGAGGAAGCCTGAAGTTGGTCCAGGTGTGTGCCCCGGACTGAGAACAGCAAGGTTAGCAGACGGCGGTGACCGTCTGCAGGAGAGGCTGCTTGGAGGTTGCCGAAAGGACCGTGGACGGGTGGTGGCCCGGCGGTACCGGAGCGGTATACGAAGAGAAGCCAGCACCATTGGCAGGGGCCTTTCGGATCCCGGCAAGGCTAGGAGTCGCCGTGAATTTGCCAAATCCGTCAGTGAAGGGGACCTCTGGGTCTCCCAACAACCAAGTCCCGATTGAAGGCAACAGTCCAACCGTTAGAGAGAGACACCGCCACCGCCAAGGCACCAGTTTCTCAGGGCCAGCGCCTGCGGGCAAAGAGGGGCTCCTCCGGCCCATATCCAAGCCGGGGAGCGGGTTACCGGTGGGAACCCATCGCTACCAACATAGACTTAAGCGGGCTTTACACGCTGCGACATCGCTAATGCGGAGTCGTTGGGGTCACGGAATTTGTGACGCACATCCGGCCGCATTAGCGATGCCGTTGCGTGTGACACCGATAAGCGATTTTGCATCGTTGCAAAAACGTGCAAAATCGCTAATCGGCGACACGGGGTTCCATTCTCAAAAATCGTTACTGCAGCAGTAACGAAGTTGTTCCTCGTTCCTGCGGCAGCACACATCGCTGCGTGTGACGCCGCAGGAACGAGGAAGCTCCCCTTACCTGCCTCCCGGCCGCTATGCGGAAGGAAGGAGGTGGGCGGGATGTTACGTCCCGCTCATCTCCGCCCCTCCGCTGCTATTGGGCGGCGGTTCAGTGACGCTTCAGTGACGTCGCTGTGACGCCGCACGGACCGCCCCCTTAGAAAAGAGGCGGTTCGCCCGTCACAGCGATGTCGCCGGACAGGTAAGTATGCGTGATGGCTGTTGTGCGACACGGGCAGCGATTTGCCCGTGTCGCGCAACAGATGGGGCGGGTACCCACACTAGCGATATCGGGACCGATATCGCAGTGTGTAAAGTAGCCTTTAGGTGCAGGAAAAGGGACCGTCACCGTCAACTACTGGGGAAAAGCAACAGCAGCCGTCCGTGGGAACCGTCTTTCCAGCCGTGTGTTTTACCGAGAACTGTGTCCCCGTCTCAGGCTGAGTGAGTACCACAGTGCCGTGAGGCACAGCGCTGCCCCCGCGTCCCAGCACCCCACCAAGCCCTGCACCGGCCCCGCCATCCCTCATCCCCCAACTCATCACCGGGCCCCGGGACGACCACCCCCTACCCACGGAGGGGGAGAACCAACAACTTAGCTGCTCCCTGTCACCGCTCCCGGGATCCCCATACAGAGCAGCGGTGGTGTCCATACAATCACCACAACCGTGGGTGGCGTCACGGACAATAAACTATCCCAAAAACCAAACCCCTTTTCACTCACGGGCGAGGAGCGCCGCTCGAGTCCCCGGGATCCGGCCCATCGCGCGAGCCACCGAGCAGCAGCAGGCCGCAGCAGCAGCGGCAGCCGGACCCGAGCAGTGGGAGAGCGCAGCGTCCCCTCCTCCGCCCGCGACATAGGGGCTAGGTTGGAGAGACATGGGGCCAGGATGGAGACACATGGGGCTAGAGTGGAGAAACATGGGCCAGGATGGATAGACCTGGGGCCAGGATAGAGACATATGAGGCTAGGGTGAAGACACGAGGACAGGATGGAGAGACATGGGGCCAAGATGGGGAGGATTGGGGCCAGCATGAAGAGACATGGGGTTAGGATGGATAGACATGAGGCCAGGAAGGAGAAACATGGGGCCAGGATGGAGACAAATGGGGCAAAGATGGAGACACATGAGGCCAGGATGGAGAACCATGGTGCCAGGATAGAGAGACATGGGCCCAGGATGGAGACATATGAGACCAGGGTGAAGATACGAGGACAGAGAGACATGGGGCCAGGATGGAGAAACATGGGGCCAGAATGGAGAGACATGGGGCCAGGATGTGGAAGATTATTACAGAAAGGGGCCAGGATGTAGGACATTATTACTGTAGTGGCTGATTAATGGATATTATTACTACTGTGATATATTCTATTTTTAAGGATACTGTTTTCAATGGGGGAGGGAGTTCCTGTAACTATGCAGGGCGACATTATGTCACTTTTTTTCTTCATATGGCATACTTTAGAAGTCAGGGAAAAGTAGGGAATGTGCTCTGGAATCGATCAGGTATAGATAACTGTGTATTATTTTCTAGAGACATGTCCTGGCTGGAAGAAATTATGGTGTTCTGTGCTGGATGGCGAAGAAAAGAGAAGCTGAATGACTAAAATGAGAGACGTCACTGGTAAGTCATTGTATCACACAGCACACTGTGTATAATGTCACTGGTGATCACTGTAATGCCTGTACACTATACACTATATACAGAGCTCCAGTGTATAATGTCACTGGTGATCACTGTAATGCCTGTACACTATATACAGAGCTCAAGTCTATAATGTCACTGGTAAGTCACTGTATTACCTGTACACTTAGTCTATACACTGTATACTATTGCCATGGTGTATGACCTGTGACATGAACCTGCCTTCCACAAGCTCATATATTTGATTCTAACCCAGTTTTAAGCCTCCTGCACAGCTTTTTCCTGTTTCAGTTAATGACTGTGTTTCAACCTACATATGAAAATGATGATCATTATCACCTGTTTGGTGTAATTAGTTACTCGTACACTTGACAGCAATTCTGCAAAATCCCTGACTGTGCCAGTGCACATAGAAGAATTGATGCTGCTTTGAAGGCAGAGGGCGGTCACACCAAATGTTAATTTGATTTAGATTTCTCATTTTCTCATTCACGTTGCATTTTAATTCCTAAAAAAATAAACTACTAACCTACTAACAGTTCTATTGTTTCAGCATTCTTACTGTGCAGCATTTTTCCACACCTGCCTAAAACTATTGCATGGTAGTGTAGATAGGAACTGTAATTACATACCTTAGGCAATATGATGGTTACACTTTCTGGATTATAAATGTGTGATTGTCAGGCACCTGCATGATATGTATCCTGAGCAATATTTTGTTTATGTAATTAATTTTTACAGCGTCAAAATATTTGGAGATTGTGAAGAGATTGTCATCAGTCACAATGGTCCCTGTCCTCATTGAGACACATAGAAGAAAAACATTGAGAACGTACAAACTCCTTGCAGATGTTGCCCTTGCTTGGACTTGAACCCAGGACCCCAGCGCTGTTAAGCCCCAATGTTAATCACGGAGCCATTTTTCTTACAATGAAGTTTGTAAGTTAGTTGAAAACTAAAAATTTAGCATATTCTGCCTCCACATTCCCGCTGCATGTTGACACTTCTATTTTCCATCTTTTCTTCCATTTTCTCTCACCTCGCACAGGGATAGGACAGCCCGGAGTGCCCGCCCCAAAGGAGCTTAAGGGAGGGCAGCATGATTAAGGAAGGATGCTAGGCCTGTGGGTATAGCAAGGGGGTTAAGTTGAGAATGCACTTAGTGTGGGAAAGTTGGAGGGTAGGGTTATGGGGGCTGTTGGGTTGTAGGGCCTCGTGATTGGTCAGGGGAGAGCAGTTATAGGGTAGTATATAGGGCAGAGCTTTGAGGTGGGGGTGGTCATTCGGTACCTGTCAGACATCTGGAATCATCCCACCCACCCGTCCTATTTTTGGGACTTTTGGAGATCGGCGTGGGGAGATGAAGAGGCATTGACTATGTCGCAGCAGGCGGAAAGAAGGGTGGTATTTGAAGTTGTTGGATTGCACCAAAAAGCAAGAGAGGAGGAACCCAGTGCAGGATCGGGTTACTTCTGGTGATGCAATGCTATGGTTGGTCAATGTGGGTCCCAGCAGGACATTGGTTGGGCAACACTCACTTGGGTGTCCTTGAGCCGGTGTGGTGTGGCTGAGGGCAGGTGGTGGAGCTGGTGTTGCAATCGAGTATAATGGGAACCTTCACTTACCCCCCCCACCTTTTCTGGTGGTTATGTTATTATTGGGTTATTACTCTACTGATGTGTAAAAATGTTATTGATTGTTGTTAATTAATAAGCGTGGCTGCTGTGACCTTTTACATCCAATGTCAAACAGTCTTTGTGGCTTAATTTTAGGTCAAGAAGTCGGGAAAGGGGGTTTTGGGTTGTGGTTGGTACGGTAAGGTAAGGCCCTCAGACTTTCCTGAGTCATGTTAACTGCCCCTTACCTCTGATGCTGTTTTAACATTTCTGTACCCTATTAGTTGTACCCCTGGATGTGCATTATCAGTCACATTGTTTTATCCACGTTATCAGTATATTTATATTTTCAAAGCTTTTGTAGATTGCAAAAGTGAAGCTAGATTCACCAAGAAGACAAAGTAGAAGCACAAGTCTCAGGAGGCCTGTGGTTTTCCACCATATTTTGGGGACCAAAGGTTACCTTGAACATCACTCTTTTGGTACTTAGCACCAATACTACAAAGCATCGAAAAAAAATGTGGTACTTAAATATATGACAAAGTAACTGGAATTCCCAGACTGGTCCAGAGCTACTAACACATACGAGAGCCGCAGTAAATGTTTAGTACTGTACATGATCCGCTGACAACTGCTGCAAAGCAGACGGCCTCTGGCATTTACGTAAGTGCCTGCAAAATACATGAAGCAGATCTACTTTGTTATCTCCTGTTTTGAAGAATATGAGCTACAATGTTTTCTAAAGACCGAGTATTAGGGCTCTGAAAATCGTCTTTCCCGGCAACTCCTTTGTTTGCTTGATTGATTATTATTACAACCACATGTGAGCACGGAAGTCATTTTCTGTGGCTCTCCCTCCCTTCTCTACCTTTACTGCATACAAATCTGAAGTGTATCATAAAAATGGTGATGTGAAGTATGTAAAGATATAGAAAGGTTCAACCACTCAAGCACGTGACTCAAAACCTCTGAAACTTATTTGTGTGCCTTTAAGAGGTCCTGCGTTCAAAACGTCAGTGGGAGACTGTAAGGGCGCAGTCACACGGTTGTATGATTCATCCGAGGAACGCATCATAATGCTCGCACTGTCCGGCGGCTCTCCTGACCCGAGCGTGTCGGTGTGTATTTCTCTGTAGCTGTCATGCTCTGGTCAGGAGAGCCGCCGGACAGTCCGAGCATTGTGATGTGATCCTCGGAAGAGTTATACGGGCGTGTGACTGCGTCCTTATACATAGTTATTATTATTATTTATTATTATAGCGCCATCTATTCTATTTCTATGGCGCTTTACATGTGAAAGGGGTGTACATAATAGGGACAAGTACAATAATCATAAACAATACAAGACACAGACAGGTACAGGAGGATAGAGGTCCCTGCCCGCGAGGGCTCACAGTCTACAAGGGATAGGTGAGGATACAGTAGGTGAGGGTAGAGCTGATTGTGCGGCGCTGTATCAGACTGAGGGTTACGGTAGGTTGTAGGCTTGTCGGAAGAGGTGGGTCTTCAGGTTCCTTTTGAAGCTTGCCAAGGTAGTTGAGAGTCTGATGTGTTGTGGCAGAGCGTTCCAGAGTATGGGGGAGGCAGAGGAGAAATCTTGGATGCGATAGTGGGAAGAGGACATGAGAGGGGAGTAGAGAAGGAGAAATTTACATGCAGGTAAGTACTGGGAGACTAGGTCACAGATGTGGGGAGGAGACAGGTTGTGGATGGCTTTGTATGTCATGGTTAGTGTTTTGAACTGGAGTCGTTGGGCAATGGGAGGCAAGTGAAGGCATTGGCAGAGAGGAGAGGTCGGGGAGTAGCGGGGGGACAGGTGGATTAGCCGGGCAGCATAGTTTAGAATAGATTCTAGGGGAGCAAGACTGTTAGAATGGAGGCCACAGAGCAGGAGGTTGCAATAATCCAGTTATATCTGTTATCCTTCTATCAGATCTCTGTTTTGGCTACTATGGAGGATATTTGGCAGTGAACTTGACATTTACTTATTCCACATATTTTCATGCAATAAAACGTATGCAGATTTTGCAATGGAAACACTGCTGATATATATCGAAAACCGGTGGGATTATTTGTCAGGCATTAGATTACTCTGTGGAGGTCGCCTGAGCTATAGCTTGTTGTTCAAACGTAATAAGAATATCTGTGTATATAAATAATCAAAATGTAGATGTACCGTATTTTTCAGACCATAAGACGCACTTTTTTTCCCCCAAATGTTGGGGGAAAGTTGGGGGTGCGTCTTATGGTCTGACTGTGGCTGCGGGGAATGAGGTGCTGCGGTGGAGCGGGTCATCGGGGGCACGAGCAGGCTGTAGCAGCCTGCTGTGACCACGTGTGCCCGCTCATTACATATGCACGCACATCCTCCCGCCCATTTCTCAGCGCAGAAGCCGGCGCTGACAGGTGGGCGGGAGGACGAGCGGGGACGCGCGCATAGTAAAGAGCCGGTCCACATGATCACCCCTGGCAATTACAGCCTGGAGTGATCATGTGCGGCTGTATTCACTGCTCCCCGCGCGTCATCATCAGCGCGGGGTGCAGTGAATCAGTACACTCACCCGTCCCCGTGTGTGGAGCCGTTCCCCCACAGCACACGATGTCTTCCTGTCTGTGCCGGTCAGCTGATCTGTGCCGGTCAGCTGATCTGTGCCGGTCAGCTGATCGGCACAGACAGGAAGACATCGCGTGCTGCAGGGGAACGGCTCCACACACACACACACACACACAGGTCAGCGGCGCAGAGAGTAAGATGATCGGCTGCAGGGAGTGAGGAAAAGGTGAGTATAAACGTTTGTTTTTTTTTTCTCTGTGCTATAGGACACAGGCCATATACCAGGATGGTATATGAGCACGATGGGGGCATATAGCAGGATGGGAGTATATGAGCAGGATGGATGGGGGGTATATGAACAGGATGGGGGTATATGAACAGGATGGGAGTATATGAGCAGGATGTGGGAATATGAACAGGATGGGGGTATATGAACAGGATGGGGTATATGAACAGGATGGGGTATATGAACAGGATGGGGGTATATGAACAGGATGGGGGTATATGAACAGGATGGGGGTATATGATCAGGATGGGAGTATATGAGCAGGATGTGGGAATATGAACAGGACGGGGGTATATGAACAGGATGGGGTATATGAACAGGATGGGGTATATGAACAGGATGGGGGTATATGAACAGGATGGGGTATATGAATAGGATGGGGGTATATGAGCAGGATGGGGGTTTATAGCAGGATCATATACAAGGCAGGAGGATCATTACCAGGATGGGGTACCTTAGTAGAGAATTTGGGGACATTACCCCCATAACAGTGTCAGCAGCAAATCCTCGCCCCATAACAGTGTGTCATGACCACATTTTTTTGCTTAAAGCTTTATTTTCCTATTTTCCTCCTCTAAAACCAGGGTGCGTCTTATAGTCTGGTGCGTCTTATAGTCTGAAAAATACGGTAGTTACATAATTATTTGTCTGTCTATGTAGCCATTGCATAGACCCATAATATAATTCTAAGCTGTATAAGTCATGAAGGAGTTAACCAAAGATAATGAAGCCAGAATGTGAAGCTGCAAAAGTGTTATCAGTAATGTTCACACAGAAATAATGTACAGAAACAAACTGCGCTGTGAGAAATTAAGGAGTAAAAGTACTCTCTGTTTAGCTTCAAGGTTAGAGATGCAAACTGTATAATTGGATCTATCTAATACACGGGTCAGTTGGTGATGCTGGCTCAAGGAGAGCATGTCTTATGTATTCATTGTCTGATACATTGATATATCGGCACTGGTATACAGCTAATAGGGCACCGTCTCTGGATATCCCAAAGAAAGACTCCATTAGCAGTCTTCACCCAAATTCCTCCCTTGACAACTCTACGGGACACTTCAGAACGCTGGAGTTTTTGTTCCTGAACCATCTTTTTGAGTCTCTTTTAGGACATTTCTTGAGCATTTTTCATACTTTTAATTTAGCTAGCTGATTTTTGAAGGGTTTTCCCATGTTTTTTGTAATGTCTATTTTACTGTCATTTTCCAGTCATTATTTTTCACTTCACTGAATAACAAAGAAATCGCTAGAGGTTTTTTTAAGCAAAAAAATGGAAAAATAGGCATCTTTTGTATAGAGATGGGTGGACCTGTAGAAGTTTGGTATGGTGAGTTTAGCCGGACTTTAGATAAATTTCGGTTTGGGATCTGTTCTTGACCTGAACCCCAATTGGAGTCACTAATCGGGCAATTCGGGTCTCTGCCCGCAAGCAGCCAACCATAAACAGATCAATCCGGTGGCAGATGAGCAGGGTTTTCCATTTTTTTTAGTGCACACTACATCTGATCACATTGTTACTACCCACAGTGCTGGCCGATCAAACAGTGCAAGCGGCTCACACTGGACTGAGAACCGAGAGTACCCAAGTACAACCATGCTCACACGAGTGGTTTTCATACGTAAAGCACCCAAACTCAAAAACCCTGTTTTTTGTGTAAAGTCTGTGTTTAGCATGAACACCGAACGGAGAACCTTGGCTTCGCTCATCTCTACTTCTGATTTTTCCCATTGACTTGTATTGTAAAGCACAGAAAATCTTCTTAGCGCGAAACACTAGATGAATGGATGTTACTTCTTTTAGTTAGTTGCCATTTTTAGAAACCTGAAGTCATTAAAAGAAAATCAAAAGCTTGAAATTTTGCCCGGCAAGTTGATTTTTCATAATAATGTGCATGTTCATTCTTTTGAGTCTGTTCTAATAGGTTTTTCAGGTGGATTCCGAAGTGGAAAAGACATCATGTGCACGTAACCAGTGAGTGGAATCTCTCCAAATCCTCCTCAAAAACTCAAAATTCCTAAAAAAACACTAAAGGCTATGTTTACAAGAAGTTTATCAACATGGATTTTTATTGCTTAAAAATTCACATAAAAAAGCACACTTTTGGAAGTTTTTGTTAGTGTTTTTTTTACATGGCTGTCATGTATGGGTTTTTTTTCTGCTTCAAGGCACGCAGTTGTTAAATTTGAAGGCCCTGAATAATTTACATGTTGCTTCTTTTTCCACTTGGAAATAAGCATTTCACAATGACTATGGGATAGCAGGGAACCAGGACTCCTAAGCTGACCCTAAAGCTAGGGGACCCTATGCTATCCCTAAATTAAGGGATACTCCTAATGGTGGAAATGCCTGAGTCTCCTTCCTGACCCTGCTCCTGACCAGAGGGAAAGAACAGGAGTGTGTTGAAACCAACAGATAAAGACAGAGAAGGGAAAACCAAAACTCTCTCACACACACACGCACACACACACACACACACACACACACACACACACACACACACACACACACACACACACACGTTAAGACAATAAGAGATTCAGGAGGAAACAAGACAGGAAATTAAGTATAAAACAACAGGAGTAAACTCCACAACTGAACCAAGCAGTAAGCACAACTTTCACCAGAGAGTCTGGGACACCACACCTCACTGACCAACATAAAATAAACTATAGCTGGCATGGGGAAAAGGATTCAACCAGCATAAACAGGAGGAGAGCAGATGTGAAAGGTCTCACCACAACATGTGATTAAAAGTGCTTTTCCATCTGCGATTTTCTGCTGCGAGTGCGATCCGATGCAAAATCGGATTGTACTCGCACCAGTGTTAAACTATGGCCTCTTCTCCACTAGCGTTTTTTCTCTCCAAATTCCATCGCATTGAGAAACGGATTGCAATCTTGCAAATGGTTTCTAATGATGCTGTCTCCATTTCCCTGTTTTTCTCAGACGATACACGGGCTCTCCTTGAAACCGCAGCATGCTGCGATTTGATGCGATTCTCAGCTCTCTCACCCCCATGCAAGTCAGAATCCGGGTGGCATGCGCATATCACACGGATCCTGACACTTGCATACCGCGTCAGACTGGCTACCGGAGGAATCTCCTGCAAAACCAGTCCTGGCCGCGGTTACATGCACTGAACCCCGGAGCTGTCCCATGAGCTCCAGAGATCAGCCTGAACAGCGAGCGCCAAGTGATGGATTCCCCGGCGATTGCTGTTCAGGTCAGCACAGCTGCAGACAGATCAGCCAGACGCTGGAGGTCAGGTTACAGCTCCGGAGCTGAGTGCAGGTAACCGCGGCCAGGACTGGTTTTACAGGAGATTTCTCCCGTAGCCAGCCCTACACTGCTTACCTAAAAACTCACATAGCACCCGCATGATGCTCACATGTCATACGGATGCTATGTGAGGAAAAAAACACACACCGTATGCATATCACACGCAGATCACACGCAGGATACTCGACTCACATTTTGAGCCAAGTATCGCTGTGATTTATAAAACGCTAGTGGAGAAGAGGCCTATGTGACCATGCCATCCTGATTTTTTCTCCACACGAATTGCACTCAGTGAAATCGCAGCATGCTGCGATTGTCAGCGAGACTCAGATCTCGCACCTCCATGCAACCCTATGGGAGTGAGAAAAATATCGCAATACGGATGGCATACACATGTCATACAGATGACATACGTATGTCACACGGATCCTTGGTATGAAAAATCTACAGACTCGCACGGCACTTGCACGGCACTCACATAGCACTCGCATGTCATACGCATGCTAGGTTAGAAAAAAAACGCAGACCATACGCATGATACTCACCCAACGTTCACAGAGATTATTTAATCGCAGATGGAAAAAAGCCCTAATGGAGATTAACTCTTGCTCTTATGAATCAGCACATAGCAGGTCAATGCCCGAGTCTGGCTGTGTTGATCCCAGACACCAGAGAAACACTGGTCAGAGTGTTCAGAATCTGCAATATGAACAAAGCCCAATGCCGCTATGACACTTGGTGAAGTTTGTGCAAAACTCTGTGTGACAAAGCACATGGGAAGAAACAGTACCATCTGCATGATAGGTGTTATTTCCCGCGGAAATTAATAGAAAGCTTATTCAAAGAATAATTGAAAAGTATTTTTATATAGATTTTGGAGCAGACTTTGCTCAAAAATCCATGTCAAAATATGTTCTGGGTTTATTTTTGAAGACACTAGACTAGAGATATGTCTGTTATTGATCTGAGTAATGGTTCAAAGAAAAAACTGCATCGTCTGAGTGATGTCCACTTTTTACTGTTTAATGGTAAAATTGCTTGGAATTTATTTATTTGCATACAAGAAAAATAGGGGCTATTCTAATGCTAAAAATGGACAAATAGACCAAACATTGAAAAAAATTTGATGGCGAACAATTATGGAAATCGATCTAATTTTATCATACAAGGAAAAAAATGGACGTCAGAATGAGGCCTAACAGCAAGAATGTGAAATAGATTGTTTGTTTCCTTATTTATCTAGGATTTCTGGTCTTCACAGCAAAGGATTCGGGGACACCTGTAATCTCAGCTGTGCTTGCCTATGAATTTGGTGGCTAATACTAAGTAAGCTGTCAGATTTTTCCTTGTACTAGGTTCATAATATGTTTCTAATAATCTTCAGTATTTGCATAAAGTATTAAAGTTTTAAATATACGGTCTCCTGAGTCGGCCTCGTCTAGCTTTTGTCCCTTAGGACTTCACAGAATTTATTGTATGACATTTCGCTTATAATTGAGTCCCAGTGCTAAATGCTGAATGCAAAAGAACAGCTTATATGCACAAACTTTTTGCTGCCTTCAAACTCCGTCTAATGTAGTGCAGGAATGATAAAATAAGGTCAATTTAATAGCAAAGTTTTAATACTTATCTGCATTATCTACATCTAGATTTTTTCATAGCAATCTCAAATACCTGGGTTAATTGGGATTCCTTCTATCTTATTGAAAAACTTTCAGGCTCATTCCTTCCAATTCCTACAATGTCTCTCGCATTGATGGACACAGACAGAAAAGGGCCCCTGTGCAAGAACAATATATGGGCCCTTTGGAGCCTAAGAGCTCATCAAAATAGAATCATAGAATGATAGAGTTGGAAGGGACCTCAAGGGCCATCGGGTTCAACCCCCTGCGAGTTTTTTCTTATATCATCCCAGCTATGTGTTTTTCCAGTTTCCACTTGAAGATTTCCATTGATGGAGAGCTCACTACCTCCTGTGGTAGCCTGGTCCACTCTCTGACTGCCCTCACTACCTCCTGTGGCAGCCTGTTCCACTTTCTGACTGGCCTCACTACCTCCCGTGGCAGCCGGTTCCACTCTCTGACTGCCCTCACTACCTCCCGTGGTAGCTTGTTTCACTCTCTGACTGCCTTCACTACCTCCCGTGTTCACCTGTTCCACTCTCTGACTGGCCTCACTATCTCCCGTGGCAGCCGGTTCCACTCTCTGACTGCCCTCACTACCTCCTGTGGTAGCTTGTTTCACTCTCTGACTGCCTTCACTACCTCCCGTGTTCACCTGTTCCACTCTCTGACTGCCCTCACTACCTCCCGTGGCAGCCGGTTCCACTCTCTGACTGCCCTCACTACCTCCTGTGGTAGCTTGTTTCACTCTCTGACTGCCTTCACTACCTCCCGTGTTCACCTGTTCCACTCTCTGACTGCCCTCACTACTTCCCGTGGCCGCCTGTTCCACTCTCTGACTACTCTCACTGTCATAAAGTTAGTCCTAATGTCTAATCTGAATCTCCTTTTCTTTTAGTTTCCTTTCAGCGCTTCTTGTACTTCCTTGTGCTAATGAGAATAGTTTAGTTCCTTCTGCACTGTGAAGACCTCTCAGATATTTGTAGATCGCTATTAAGTCTCCTCTCAGCCTTCTCTTTACTAAACATTCCTAGCTCTTTTAGCCATTCTTCATATGACATGGTTTGCAGACCTACTACCATCTTGGTTGCTCTTCTCTAGACTTGCTCCAATATATCGATGTATTTTTTTAATTGGGGCACCCAAAAATCTACACAGTATTCCAGGTGGGGTCTGACCAGGGCACAGTATAGAGGAATAATTACCTCTCTTGGTCTAGATTCAATGTTTGTCTTGATACATCCCAGAATTTTGTTGGCCTTTTTAGCTGCAGCTCCGCAATGTTGGCTCATGTTGAATCTGGGATCCACTATTATGCCCAAGTCCTATTCCCCAATTATATCACCCATACTATATATGCTTTTTACATTTATTTTACCCAGATGTAAGATTTTGTATTTGTTCCTGTTAAACACCATTCTTTTTGCTTCAGCCCATTGCTCGAGTATGTCAAGATCCTTCTGAATACGATCTCTTTCCTCTCTACTGTTGGCTACTCCTCCTATCTTAGTATCATCTACAAATTTTACGAGTTCCCTAATGCTTTGGAGCTAGAAATGGGCGCCCAAACTTCTTGGGCCCCTGTGCGACTGCACAAGCTGCACCGATGATATGTCCGCCTCAGTTCTCTTGATTTCTCCTGGCTCGTGTCACATACAACCTTGCCCCTGATAATGTAGGAGGTCACTGCATCCCACTAAATCAGCACAAACTTCTCCTGCTGCTGGAAATGTTCTCATGACCTGGCTGGAGGATACAGCTACTTTAATTTTTCACCACTTCCAAGCAAGGTGCAAGGTATAAAAATTAAGGACCTCTATGAGTACTTGGACCCTCCTAAAACTGAGGGGTTGTCTTATACAGATCACACACGTCCATATGGTCCCCGTTAAAGGGCGCTCTGATGGACATGAGCCTCCATGGACAGCAATTCATCTGAATAGATGTGATATTGCACTTCCCCGGTTAAGCCAAAATGGCTGGCTACCCAGCAAAGTCAGAAAAGTAGTTTAGTGGGGCTCCTAAAAAACACAAAGGGTTGTCAGTGGAAAGACTAATCCTAACAAGAAAAAAAAATTGCATAGTTAAAAGTAGGGGAAAATTCATATTTTCTTATGGCAAAGCCATTTCTACCACTGCTCCATACAGAGCCGCAGAAAAGGGGTTTGCGTGTTATCATAGCTCTCTACGTTAACATAGTCCCATTTCTTCCCAAAGTCATTCTGGATGGTTCTAATATTAATAAATGGCTGCGGACGTTGAGTTTGTTAGAATGGACAATTAACGTGTTGTTTTGGGTTTTTTTTTTCTTCATATCCATGAAAAAAATGACAGGTAGCCTATTTAAAACCCTACTTGAAAAATTAGTGTCAGTATCTGGTTTATTGACTTTCCGGGTTTGCAAAAATCTGTTTCACTTCAGTTATGAAAATCTCATCTATCTTTTTAATAAAACACAGCACGTTATAATTGAGCGTCTATGAGAGACAGCGGGGAATATTTATCAATGTGTCACAAGGAAAAAGATTAGCGCGAGATGTATATATAATTTGCGCCAGATGTAGTAAAGAATTGCAATTTTTTGTAACAATACCAGCCATTGTATGAATAAACCATATGGAACACTGAACCGTCATCGGCAGGCTTGTGCCGCCAACCCAAGTGGCCACTGCAACCAATCACTGGCCTTGTATGACCGCTAAAGTCAGTGATTGGCTACAACGGTCATATGCGGCAAGGCAATGTCATCACTGCAGCTAAAGACTGGCAAGGAGGGGAAGCAAGGGATTTAATAGTTAAGTAAAGCGTCTTTATTGTTTGTGGGGTTTTTTGCTTCTTTTATTGATTTTTAGCTTCATTTATTTATTTTTATTTTGATATAAAAGGAGGAAAATGAGGTTGGAAAAAACCTAAAAAAGTGTATATCAGCAGGAAGGTGCAAAGAAAAAAAGAAGAGGAAAAGACAAAGGGGTAAGGTAGCATCAGAAAAAGTTCATAGAAATGAAAATTAAGCACACAAGGAGGGAACTTATCTCAGGTCTAGTTTACCTCCATGTTGAGGGTGCAATGTGTTCAAATCAATAAAACCAGGGATGAGTTTTCTTCAAGGAGCTCCAAATGCACAATGTTGTTGTCAAGCACGGAGTAGAAGATGTCCGTATATAACGCGTGACAAGCGTGATCAGACCAATGGGTGTCTGACGCACTGCCAAAAAACACCACAAAAAGGGGAAACATCGGGGTCACGATACAACGGAGGTCCCTACCGCTAGGGAGAGGGGTGAGGGGGCACCTCCTGCACTCACCTCAAGCTGACTCTTGAGCTCCCTAATGTCTCTATACAGGTGTCTCTATACAAGTTCTTTCAACCTGTTTGGCAAGCAGGATACCTGGGTCCCTCATCTGGCCCTAAACTCACCCTGTCTAGTGAGTAGGCCGACGAGTACACTAGACTCACCACTCAACTAATAAACATGGAGTGAAAGGAAAGACAGATGGAGGGAATAAACAGAAGGATACAAAACACCAAACTTCACCATAGAAGACGGACTCTAAAGTAGTAGGTGGATGTGCAAAGGAAAATTCCTTAGCAGTTCCTTCCACCAGGCTGGCCAGAGGGAAAAATAGATTCTAACAGCAGCAAGGACTGCTGGGAAAACTCCAGTATTAAACCTAAATGGGTGTGGGCCCAAAGCAGCAACAGCTGACCTGCGCTGCTAAAGCTGAAAAAAAAACCTGAAATTAACTCATGAGACACCAAAGGAAAGGAAACCTCATTTATGTACCATCTTTCTTTATTAGAAAACATACGGTAGAGAAGAACAAGAAAAAGACTTTGATTTGAATCCTACATACAAATTTTGCAATAACAAAGTAATTCCTTAATAATAATTTAAAAGAATCATATAGAAATGCATTTTTCTTGTGAGGCAAAAAAAAAAGGGAAGAAAAGAAGATAACGTGTAAAATTCCCTGTAATATGCAATTTTATCTACACCGTTCCCTCCACCCCTCCCCCCAATCAATATTTGTTTGACTCTGCACCCCTCCTTCCACATGGGACAGGGCATTTTTTTGGTGAGGAAATGAGAGGGGCTCCACAATATTGCCTAACACAAGAACACATACATTAAGCCTGTGCCCTCAACCAATGGACGGGGCGACTTAAGACAAAAGTACTAGATAGTAAAGGGGGGAAAAGAGCTGGATAGCAAAGGTAGAAGTAGCAGAGAGGAGGGGGGGGAGGAGGGAAGGCCAGAGGGGAAGGGAGGTCATAATTCTCCTAGATGCAACCTTTTGGAATAACCAAGCCCGGCTCATGGTCCCTGTCAGGTCAAGGACCAATCAGCTCTCTGTACGCTTCCGTATCTTTGAAAAGGATCCATGGTTCTCAAATTTTTAAGAATCTCTCGCTGTCCCCTGACACCTCTGCGGACAGTTCCTCCATATAAAATATGGAGGCAAACTCCTGTTGCCATTCTTGTATGGATGGAGACGTTGACTTCCGCCAGTGTCTAGGCACCACCGAGCGAGCTGCCAAAAGACAGAATCTAAGCAAGTCTCCTTTTTGTGTCTTAAATGAGCCGGGCAACATGGACAGCAAAGAGATCTGTGGGGAGGGTGACACTATTTCTCCAGAAATTTTGGTATTTGTCTGGCACCTCTCTAACCAGAAGGGTTCAATCAGCGGACAATCCCACCAAATATGTAACATTGTCCCCGGGGCCCTCCCACAGGAAACTTCATTTAAATGAGGGGTCAAGATGGAGATGGGAGGCTCCAGTCCTAAGGCTGTCTCTGGTCTCAAAACAGCAGGAAGACGACCGTGACAGTTGTTCACTGTGATGGCTACTGGCTACATCACAGGTTCTATCAATCTTTACCAAATTGGAAGGACTTCTTGAATTGCTTATTTAAATCTAGGTTTTCCTGTACAAAGGCAAATATTAATTCTCCTGTCCTAGCCCTGTATCTAAATTCTCAGCAAATGGCTGACATGATGGCATGCCACACTCTTGCCCAACTGCCACTGCCCAACTACCACTGCCCGACATGATCTCATGAAAATGGATCTGGGCTGTAATGGTGACAGAACCGATCCAGAGTCTAAAAGGAAAGTCCTTTAAAGAAAGCATAAGAGGACAGGGCATAAATTAGGAAAAGATATTTTGTCTGTGTGACGCCCCTGGACTACAAGGTCGTCACAGGGTATTGCACAATCTGCCCTCCCGTGCAGTATTCACCTCCTTCTTGGTTTTGGGTCCCTAACTACATGGTGTTGCCTACATCAGCTAATCAAAACCCCAGATACACCCTGCACCACACCCACCAGACACACCAGTGGACGGCTTGAGTGGAATAGAGTCACCCACCTGGGGGGGTTGGAGAAGGGAGGTTAGGGGTGTCAGTTGTGAGAAGTGTGAAGAGAGCGGAAGTGAGAGGAGGTCAGGAGCAGGGCTCCTAGGAAAACAGTCTAGGTAGCAGACGGTGGTTGCCTACATCAGCTGATTGAAATCCTAAGGTACACTCTGCACGACACCCACCAGACATAGCAGTGGACGGCCTGAGTGAAACAGGGTTGCCCACTTGGGGGGTTGGTTAAGGGGAGGTCAGAAGTGTCAGTCAGTAAGAGAGAGGAGAGTGAAGTGTGGGAAGTGAAGGAGAGAGGAGGTCAGGAGCCGGGCTCCTTGGAGACACCTAGGTAGCAGACGGTGGTCTGGACCTAGAGGAGCTGGACCCCCGGTCGCAGGGGATCGTGGCAAGGGGCACGGTTCTGTCGAGGAGGACAGCCGGCGGCCTTGCACCATCACCGGGCTGGGACCAGGGCACGACGGGGTACGTGGACCCTAGGTCAGGGAGCAGCTTCAGGCAACCTGACAATTTACCCAAGGAGAACGGAGTCTTCAAGATCCGTTCCCACCCGCTCCAGAATCGGGGTACTAGCGCAACGAAGGGGATAGGACTTTCCACTCAAAACGGTCCAGATAATCCCAAGCGTGAACCCTGAGAGCAAGCTCCAACACTTAGCCATAGTGGGGAGCGGGACCCGGCAAGTTCTATACTACCGGGACCACCAAATAAAATCAACTGAGTGCCAGGAGGCAGGTCACGGATCACCAGGTAACACCATCGGGGACGGGACCCGAACTAAGCTCCCCTCAGTGGCAGTGGTATCCAGAACTTTGGTTTATCCAGTTGTCGGTATCAGCTTAATGGACTGAGTGATTACGCAAGTAACTCCATTGCACCCAACGGCACTCTCCAACCATCAACGAGCCCGGGGGTATCCCCCCTACCCGTGGAGGGTCACAACATCTGGCTGCCCTACTCCATCATCCCCAGGTACTCCCAATTGCAGAGGTGGTACTCCTAAATTACCACATACCACGGGTGGCGTCACGAACTTATAACCTCCCTTGTAAATATCCCCCCTTCATTTCGAGTGGCCGCACGACCCCCCAGGTCCGGAGACCCTCGAGCCACCGAGCACCCGGATACGAGCAGCTCGGCTGCTGGCACGGGGGCGGCACATCTGCTTCCTTGAGCCAGCACATTGTAAGTGTGGGGTAAAGGAAATCTAGTTTTAGAGGTGCTGCCTTCTGCTATATGGAAAAGAGTGCAGATTCTGTGATCATAATGTCATCACTGACCACAGAACCATATAATTTATATTTTGGAATAATACCAGTTAAGATACAATAGAACGTATGAAGTCTTGTCCTTTTAAGGCCATGACTTCCATAATAAATGCTTCCCACTTGTCGAAAGCCAAGACACAAAACCAAGATGGAAAACAGATATTCTGACACGAAGCACAAGAAAGAGAAAATCAGGAATCTTTATTAATCAGACTTATAGGTGCCACAAGGCTGAAATCCTCACTTCTCACAAGTCTCACCTTGTGTTAATGGTTATTGGATACTGTAATGCACTTTTGGCAGATAATCATGTGCCAGCAGAAGCCCTATAAAAGTTTACGGCATGTTAACTCGGTTGAGAAAATAATGTTCTATCTAGCATACTTATGTAATGACTTTGCAAGGATTTCAAAACCATTTGTTCTACATTTGAGAACTTACAGGTATAAAGTCAGGTTAATGGTAATTCCTTCATTTAGGACTTATCTTGTTTGGAAGAGAAATAGAATTTTAAAAAATATATAGTTCAATTAAAAAAAATACAAAAATAGATACAAAAAAAAGAGGAAAATAAACATGAGTGAGAGGTGGGGGAAGATGATTTTCCTTTGATTGTAAAGGCTGCTTTACACACAATGATATCGCTAGCGATCTCGTTAGCGATGTGACAGACCCAGATCGTTGTTACGATTTGCCGAGATCGCTCATAGGTAATTTTGTAGCGGTCACACATACACATCTCACAAACGATGCTACATCGTTCAGCGATATATTTGTTTGACCAAGGCTGTCGTGTGGATGTTGTCCGTCGTTGGCAGGGAGTCAAACGTAGCAATATGTTTGCTGCGTTCCAAACGACGAACAAAATTTTGAAACTGAACGACGTGTCAACGATCAACGATTTTCACCCTATTTGCGATCGTTCGGACTCGCACGTAGGTGTCACACGCAATGATGTCGCTAACGATGACGGAAGCGCGTCACGAAAACCGTGACCCCGACGACATATCGTCAGATAAATCGTAGCGTGTAAAGAGGCCTTAAGGCTTAATGAATACTATCATATTGCCTCTATGTACAAACTATGAATCGTGCATTGTGGTATTACGGTATTATTGGGTCCAACTATATCTCAAAATGCACTCAATTTTATACAGAAAAAAAACAAAACTTTTTTTTTCTTTTTGATTCCATAACTGAAGTAAAAACTTGTGCCAATGTCCAGTATTTTATGTAGCATTCTACCCCCTTAGGACATATAGAATGGCTTATTTGTGTCTCCGTATAAGACCTGGCCATGCTCATCTGGTACAGAGCATGATTATGATATTGCACTGCGAGTAACATCCATACTATGCAATATAAACCTATTCAGGCAGATGACTATCCAGATTGTAAATATATAAATTAGCATAGTTTACGAAAGTGAAATCATTCCTTTAAAAAGGCCGATCTGAAGGCAAGCCATAGAACAAGAGAAATCATGACCATGTGGAGCACAACTGTCCGAGTATAAAGCCACTGTCATGATTACGCAGGCCGGTTTAACTTCATTTCCCCATAATTCTTATATATGTTTTACCACTCAGATGTCTAGCGGACAAAGCTGTAAGGTCTCGCTACCTTCCAATTTCATGTAGTGCCTGGTAATCTAATTGGCGTAACTACTATTAAAGTTGGTGTCTGGGTATTCGGGCCTCCAACAAAAAGACAATCAGTGTCATTCTCTGGGAAGACAACAGATTTAGAAGACATCTCCTCAACTATTTCACGTGTCTTCCAAGGTCACCTTAACTGTAACTATGTAGGTTACCTACGTCTGAGGAGCTATCGTGCCATTACTGCTAATACTTTGGCCAGTGAGGTTTATACTAGGGAGGACAAATGACACATTATCACATGCAATCCGTTCAATGAAACCCTCACCAATAAGTGGAAGACTCCAGCAGCGTCGTCTGAAATTTTCCCTACATGGCGCCACATCCATCCGTGCAGTCTGCTGAATAGCAGGAGAGGCACTGTGCATAAGCACCTTAATTAATGTGATCGGTGGTGGTTCCTGTAGTGTGGCTCCTATTGATTGGCAAGCCTTGCCTATAATACCACTTTAATCTTGTGAATATGGAATTTACATAATATTGACTAGAAATATTTCCTCCCAAAGATCAACTATGGTCGCCACTTTTGCAATGAAAGCCCTAAAAATTTCTGGTGCAAGTATTTACCTTCATAAGTCAAATGCTTAGTGAGAGGAGGTCCACCTGTGAGCAATCTAAGTGTCCCGGGGTCAGCTGTTATATACACATCTTTTCTGAAAGGCTACAGAGGCTACAAGACCTGAAAGCAACACCATGAAGACAAAGAAAATCTCCAAACAACACCATAACAACCAAGGAGATCTCCAAACAACACCATGAAGACCAAGGAGATCTCCAAATAACACCATGAAGACCAAGGAGATCTCCAAACACCATGATAGACCAAGGAAATCTCCAAACAACACCATGAAGACCAAGGAGATCTCCAAACAACACCATGAAGAGGAAGGAGATTGCCAAACAACACCATGAAGACCAAGAAGATCTACGAACAAGTCAGAGACCAAGTTATTGAGGAGTACAAGTCAGGGTTCAGTTCTATAAAAGTATCTCAATCTCTGATGGTCCCCCAGAGTAACACCAAATCTATTGTGTAATGCCGGCATCCCTGCAGGGATGCCGACATACGCACCACTGCAGCTTTCCTGCTGCCTCTCCTTCACGTGTCCCGGCTCACACCGTGGTCCCCTGCTCCTAGGACCTGCGCACGCCATGCAGGTCTTCTAGTAACTCCCTTAGGCACGCGCTTGCTCCCAATTATTAAAAGGGCAGCACATGCAAATCGGAAGTGTCCCCAGCCTATTGCTGGGAGGCACTAGTTACTTAAGGAACTTTCTTCCATTGGGAGGTGCCTGGGCAAAATTATTTCTAGTTAGTCTGGTGCCTGCTACTTAGTTGTCAGGTCCCTGAACCTGAACTGGTCCTGTTAATCTGTACCCGAACCTGACCAGCCAATCAAAACTGAAACCTGTCCAGTCTGCCTGAACCCATGTTCATCCATCTTCTCTGCACAAGCCGTCCTGACTGAACCGGCTGTCCTGTCCGTACCAGCCGTCCTGTCACTATGAGTCCCGTACCTGTGTCCCTGACCCCTGCGGACAGCTGCTACAGTCTGGGGACTGCCCTGAAGTGGTACATGGTTTCTACTGGCAGCCAAGTCCAAACTCATCATTAGTGGCCCTGGTGAATACCCAGTAGGCACTTAGTCACGCCCCTCCAAGGTAAGCCTGGCTGTGGCGCAGTTAGTCCACATCCATATGCGTGACATATTATCATCAAATGGAAAGAACATGATACCACCAACAGTAATCATGAAGGAGCTACAGCATTTTCAAGCAGAGATGGGAGTATTTATCCATACGACCACAATAAGCCGTATACTCCACAGAGTTGGCCTTTATACATGAGTGGCCAGCAAAAAAGCTTTTACTTTCAGCCAAAAATTGGAAGACTTGTTTTTATTTTGTACCCTTTGTATGGAAGAAGATGCTATGGTCAGATGAGATAAAAATTGAACTTTTTGGCCATCAAGGTAAACGCTATGTCTGGCACCAAACCAACACAGCTCATCACCCCAAGAAAACCATCTTCACACTGAAACATGGTGGCAGCAGCATCATGCTGTGGGGATGTTTTTGGCAGCATGGACAGGGAAAATGGTCAGAGTCGAAAGAAAGATGGATGATGCAAAATTCAGGGATATTCTTGAGCAAAAGCTGTTTTAGTCCATCAGTGATTTGAGACTGGGACGGAGATTCATCTTCCAATAAGACAATGACCCAAAGCATACTGCTAAAGCAACACTTGACTGGTTTAAGAGGAAACCTGTAAATGTATTGTAGTGGCCTAGTCAAAGCCCAGACCTTAATCCAATTGAGAATCTGTAGTCAGACTTGAAGATTGCTGTTCACCAGAGGAAAACATCTTACTTGAAGGAGCTGGAGCAGTTTTGCCTTGAGGAATAGGCAAAAATTCCAGTGGCAAAATGTAGAAAGCTAATAAAGACTTATGCAAAGCCACTTGAAGCTTTAATTGCTACAAAAAGGAGGCTGTACAAAGTATTGACTTTGGGGAGGTGAATAGTTATGCACAGTTATTTTATCCTATTTGATGTTTGCGTCATAATAAAATGAAAAAGAAATTTTCACAGTTGTAGGCATGATCTTTTCATGAACTGATGCAAACAATAAAAAAAAACAAATGTGATATTCCAGGTTGTGTGGTAGTAAAACCGAAAAATGCTAAGGTGTGTGTGTGTGGCGGAGGGGGGGGGGTTTAATACTTTCTCAAGGCACTGTATGTCATATCCAAGGTCAAATGTTATTAGTATAGATTCATGGGTAACTAACCACCCAACATAATTGTTACTGGAAAAATACCAGGAAATCCAGGTGTGTCCAGAAACTGAACCAAAACTTGGTTTAGTAACCCCTTTGCTCAGGCAGCTATGTTAAGGAAACATTGAGCAGACTAATACCAAGTGCCTACGAGTCGAAACAAGTAACATATATACCTGAGCAGAAATATGTGTAGGGTCATATTAAGTTCGGATTACATCACTTTGAACAAATCTAAGACATCAAAGGATTATCTATTATTTAAATTTAATATCTTATTAAACATCATTTTTTCAGTGATTTTCTTTATTTTGTTTTTTTGTTATTTTTCATACCCGTAACTGAGCTTTGTAATAGGCTGACACTCCTTGTTCTGTAGAATCAGCAGTCATCTCATTATCATAAGAACTAGGTTTACTACTAAAGGTAGCACTTAATCAGCAGGTGAAATAGTATTGAACACATTACCAATTCCAATTTTTTAAGTACATATATTTCTAAAAGTGCTATTGACATGAATTTCTCACCAGATGTCGGTAACAACCCATGCAATCCACACCAGCAAAGAAATCATACCATAGATGTCCATAAATTTAGTGACGTGTGATAATGAGAAATTACACAGGAATAAAGTATTGAACACATGCTGAAGGGGAGTTGAAAAACACCATAGAAAGTCATGACATCAGCTGAAATCTATCAGTAATTAGAAAGCAGTCCCACCACATACTGAGAAATACTATCAGCTGGTTCAACTGATAGCCTATAAAAAGGTGTCTCCTTACCAAGATGCCACACAAGAAACATCTCATGATGGGGAAAACCAGTGAGCTGTCTCAAAGGCTTCACAACCTTACTATTGCAAACCATACTGATAGCATTG
Organism: Anomaloglossus baeobatrachus; assembly: GCF_048569485.1. NCBI lineage: Eukaryota > Metazoa > Chordata > Amphibia > Anura > Aromobatidae > Anomaloglossus > Anomaloglossus baeobatrachus. Next base: position 189,718,636 of record NC_134362.1, on the reverse strand, counting down.
GTATTGTTAACCCTACTCTGTTTTTTTGTAAAGTCTGTATTTGGTACGAACAACGAACCTTGGATTCGCTCATCTCTACCAAAGACCAGTCGAGCTACGTGCTTGGTAATCTCTGGCGGTCCCATTAAGAAATAATTGAGTGGAACTGTGGGTGATCTACCCCCATTTTCAAGGGGCATTTCAGAGCTCCGTTTTTTTTGGGATAGCCTATAAAAAGGTGTCTCATTACCAAGATGCCACACAAGAAACATGTCATGATGGGGAAAACCAGTGAGCTGTCTCAAAGGCTTCACAACCTTACTATTGCCAACCATACTGATAGCATTGGTATTGTTAACCCTACTTTGTTTTTTTTTGTAAAGTCTGTGTTTGGTACGAACATCGAACCTTGGATTCGCTCATCTCTACCAAAGACCAGTCGAGCGACATGCTTGGTAATCTCTGGCGGTCCCATTAAGAAATAATTGAGTGGAACTGTGGGTGATCTACCACCATTTTCAAGGGGCATTTCAGAGCTCCAGTTTTTGGGATAGCCTATAAAAAGATGTCTCATTAACAAGATGCCACACAAGAAACATGTCATGATGGGGAAAACCAGTGAGCTGTCTCAAAGGCTTCAGAACCTTACTATTGCAAACCATACTGATAGCATTGGTATTGTTACCCCTACTCTGTTTTTTTTGTAAAGTCTGTGTTTGGTACGAACAACGAACCTTGGATTCGCTCATCTCTACCAAAGACCAGTCGAGAGAAGTGCTTGGCAATCTCTGGTGGTCCCATTAAGAATTAATTGAGTGGAACTGAGAGTGATCTACCACCATTTTTAAGGGGCATTTCAGAGCTCCAGTTTTTGGGATAGCCTATAAAAAGATGTCTCATTAACAAGATGCCACACAAGAAACATGTCATGATGGGGAAAACCAGTGAGCTGTCTCAAAGGCTTCACAACCTTACTATTGCAAACCATACTGATAGCATTGGTATTGTTTCCCCCTACTGTATTTTTTTTGTAAAGTCTGTGTTTGGTACGAACACCGAACCTTGGATTCGCTCATCTCTACCAAAGACCAGTCGAGAGAAGTGCTTGGCAATCTCTGGCTGTCCCATTAAGAATTGAGTGAAACTGTGAGTGATCTACCACCATTTTCAAGGGCCACTTCAGAGCTCCGTTTTTTGGGATAGGTGGGGGTCCAGCCAGCAATTAGGAATTTATCCCCTATCCCATGGATACGTGATGACTTTAAGGCTTGAGAATACCCTATTAATCAGTCAACAGCAGTTCAAGCATGATAAATGTCCCCATATTCATGTAAAAAAAAAATATAGAAAAATACATAATCAGAAAATATATATAATAGATTAAGAGAAAGTATGTTTCACTATGTGGCTTAAATAGGTAAAAACATATGATATATTCTGTCATTTCCACTTCGGTTTTCGACACAGGTTGCCTAGCTTTGTCCTATCCAATCATTTCTTCACTCGGACTTCAACAGATCTTCTTCCATTGTTCCAAAAAAGTCTCTTTAATTTGGATAAAAGAAAATAAAGTCCTTCCAAAGCCGCCTGTGATTTCAACATCGGTAATGCAGATTCATAACATATTATATTACATTTAGGTGAACAGGGACACAGTGACAGCTATATTCCGCCAATTCCTCATATCATGTTTTACTTATCATGTCACTGTCTAACTCAAGGAGAAAAAATAAAAGTCTGCAAATTTCTACCCCAATAGTGAACAGCCTATTAAGGACAGAAAAGCTGTCAGCGGTAATGAAACATCTTACGTCAGCCATTGCGAATATATTTTAAATGCCCTGTCCACAAGAAAAGTTTAATAATGCGGCTTTGCTCTAATGTCTTGTAAAAGGAGAGGCAATTTTACCTCTTCTATTAACACAACATGATTACAATGGCTTATTTAATGGGAAAACTGCATTGAAATTCTGCTCCCCGGGAGGAGGATGAAGGAAAACAGAAAACGTCGTGCTTAAAAGTAGCCATATGGATGGCGAGCCCTCGATGCTCGCGAGGCAGCCAGGAGTAATCAAGCTTAATTTGTTTATGCTTACATTAATTGAGTTTTAACATAAAAAGTCAATAGGACAAAAAAAAAAATAAACATTTAAGGCCACGGAGGCTTTCTGCCCTGTGTTGTTTTGCTGCTTTGGTGATTATTTTTGTAATAACGAGAGTGCGGAATTAAAAACTACAGCTATTTTATACCAGGGAGCGAGAGATAGTCTGGCGACCAGAGCCACTTTACGCATAAAGAAGTAATTGCGGAGGTATTTTGCAGCAGGACCTCAGCTGGGACAGTAAATGAAAACATTAATAAATGTATAGGCAAAGCAATTAATTGCATTGAATACCTACACTGTGCTCACAGGGGCGTTAGAAAATCAAGACATTTTAATTCTGACCGACCGTCAAAGACGGCACCTGTGCATTGTCAAGTGTCGTGATTAGTCCTTATGCATCTCACGGTGGGTTCACATGATGGTGATGGGGTCAAAGTGATTGATTTTTTCTTTGTAATGATTTTCTAAATTTGCATGGTTTTTTACTGCAATTAAAAAAAAACAACAATGTTGTTTTGTATTAATTAACTCTGCAAAAATACCCACTGCAACCGCGTATTGTGACCCAAACTCAAATGTAGAAGTACTGATAAAAAAAAGCGCATTGTCACCGCATTTTGTGAACGAACCCTCAGGGATTTTGTTTTGGCGATTGACCCATTTTACACCGTGTGCAGAATGATTAGGCAAGTTGTATTTTAGAGGATTTTTTTTTATTATTGATCAACAACTATGTTCTGAATCAACACAAAAGACTCATAAATATCAAAGCTTAATATTTTTGGAAGTTGAAGTGGGGTTTTTTTTTTTAAATTTGGCTATCTTATCTTAAACCAGTATAACTGCACAAAATTTGGAAATAAACATTTCTGACAGGCAAAAACAAAACCCCAAAAAATGAGTGACCAATATAGCCCCCTTTCTTTCTGATGACGCTCAGCAGCCGACCATCCATAGATTCTGTCAGTTGCTTGATCTGTTTACGATCAACATTGCGTGCAGCAGCCACCACAGCCTCCAGACACTGCTCCCAGAGGTGGACTGTTTTCCCTCCCTGTGGATCTCACATTTTATGAGGGACCACAGGTTCTCTATGGGGTTCAGATTAGGTGAACAAGGGGGCCATGTCATTATTTTTTCATCTTTTAGACCTTTACTGGCCAGCCACGCTGTGGAGTAGTTGGATGCATGTGATAGAGCATTGTCCTGCATGAAAATCATGTTTTTCTTGAACGATACCGACTTCTTCCTGTACCACTGATTGAAGAAGTTGTCTTCCAGAAACTGGCAGTAGGTCTGGGAGTTGAGCTTCACTCCATCCTCAACCCGGAAAGGTCCCACAATTTCATCTTTGATGATACTAGCCCATACCAGTGCCCACCTCCACTTTGCTGGCGTCTGAGTCAGAGTGGAGCTCTCTGCCCTTTACTGATCCAGCCTCTGGCCCATCCATCTGGCTCAAAAGTCACTCTCAATTCTTCAGTCCATAAAACCTTTGAAAAATCAGTCTTAAGATATTTCTTGGCCCAGTCTTGACGTTTTATCTTATGTTTTTTGTTCAAAGGTGGTGGTTTTTCAGCCTTCCTTACCTTGGCCATGTCCCTGAGTATCGCACACCTTGTGCTTTTTGATACTCCAGTAACGTTGCAGCTCTGAAATAGGCCAAACTGGTGGTAAATGGCATCTTGGTAGCTTCACGCTTGATTTTCCTCAATTCATGGGCAGTTATTTTGCGCCTTTTTTGCCCAACACGCTTCTTGCGACTCTGTTGGCTATTTGCCATAAAACGCTTGATTGTTCGGTGATCACGCTTCAAAAGTTTGGTAATTTCAAGACTGCTGCATCCCTCTGCAAGACATCTCACAATTTTGGACTTTTCAGAGCCCGTCAATTCAATCTTCTGACCCATTTTGCCAAAGGAAAGGAAGTTGCCTAATAATTAAGCACCCCTTATATAGGGTGTTGATGTCATTACACCGCACCCCTCCTCATTACAGAGATGCACATCACCTGATTTACTTAGTTGAAAGTTGGCTCTCAAGCCTATACAGCTTGGAGTAGGACAACATGTATAAAAATTATCATGTGCCTAATAATTCTGCACACAGTGTAGTCTAAAGAAGCCTAAATAAACTCGATAGGTGATAACTGTTAGATACATGTGGGATTGCAAGATTTGGTGTAGTGTGTTCCCCTGTTCTCCCCTGGCTGCAAGAACATGGCCAGGAGAGCTTACTGGCCACTCAACTCTGTGCTACGGAAGACACTTGTGCTCAGCTATTGTCACGTCCCCACCGGAGTCCGCTACTGCGACTTCTTCTTCGGTCACCAGGCACTGCCATATTCCCGCTGCGGACAGTGCTGGTGATAGGGGGAGTATGGGGGAGTCATTATTAAATAAAAACTATTTTTTCCTGTGTGTTTGTGTTTTTTAACTCTACACATACCAGGTTAGTAATTGGGATGTCTGATAGAACCCTCTCCATTATGAGCCCCTGGCCTGATGCCAGCTGTCAAGTCACAGCTGACGTCAACTCCAAAAGAATAACCCCGATTGCCACTACACCAGGGCTAATCAAGAAGAGCAGGGTAAAGAGCTAGAATTGGTGCATCTAATGGATGTTATTTTTAGGCTGGGGAGGGCCAAATAACCATGCCAGCCCCAAGGTGTCTGCTTTACTTTAACTAGTTATCTAAAATAGGAGGGACCCCACGATGTTTTTTTGTTTGTAATTATTTAAATAATTGTTTAAAATGTATTTCCTATCCACATTTGTTTGCAGGACAATTGTCCTGATCTTACCCCCATTTTGCTTATTTTTCCAGGCCCCTAGTCAGCCCTTTCTACGATCATTTTACAGACATTTTACAGCACTAAAGTTTGGGTCCCCATTGACTTATATGGGGCTCGGGGTCAAGTTTAGGTCAAGTCTGGTTCCCAAACCGAACTTTTCAATAAAATCTGGCCAAACCCGGCGAACTCGAACTTCCACATGTTAACTCATCCATAGCTATTACCTCTCCAGTGATTAAAGTATAACATATTTTGACTCTAATACCTCTAATACCCCTTCCAGAACCCTTGAATTTAGTAGCTATGTTGATATATAACTTTGAAACCAGATTAGAAACTCTAATATATACAACAGGGTGCCTAAAAGAAACAGGAAACGTCTTCTGGAGGTCGAAGTACAGGCTTCTATCTAGAGGTAAATATTCGTCGAACCCCTCTGAGTCAGTATGGAAGCCTTTGGGGAAAGTTGCATTTAGCTCCTGTGATAGAGGCAAAACTATTTTCTCGTCATGAGCATCTATTCCTCTTTTAATGCCTTCCATTATTTTATTAGGCTTAACAGCAGCTGCCTGGTACTGGTCACTAAAGTTGAGTTTGCCGTCCACCCATACACCTAAGTCTTTTTCAACAACAGTTTTACAATTTAGTACGTAATTATAAAATTATGTTTTATTTCCTCTGTCCAAGTGCATGACCTTAAATTTATATATATTAAACTTCAATTCCCTTTTTTAAGCCTGGCCTCCAGCTTACATAAATTCTTTTGAAATATTAAATTATCCTAGTCTATATTGATTACCCTTGAGAGTTTGATATAATCTGCAAATTTAAATTATGGGCTGTATGCCCCCAACAAGATCATTAGTAAATATATTAAAAAGAAGATGCCCCAAGACTGACTCCTGTGGTACCCCACTGTTAACTATGACCTAATATGAGTGTGTTTCATTAATAATCATCCTCTTTTTCCTATCACTGAGACAGTTGTTAATCTTGTTACACATATTTTCTCCTAGTTCCATTATTCTCATTTGATGTACCAACCTTTTTTGTAACATTGAAAAGTCCATATAGACAAGATCCACTGTGTTTCCCTGGTCCACTCTGGAACTTACCTTCTCATAGAAACTGGTCAGTAGAGGGACAGATCCCTCATAAACCCATATTGATACTGGCTCATGAGACTATTCTAAGGCTGGACTAGCGTAAGGGACCCTTTTTTCATTTTGACTAATCCTTTGGTTGTCACAAATTGACTTTCTTTTCAATAAGATTGCAATATACACAAAGCAATCCATAGCATTTCTGTATGCAAGGTGTCGATTTGTATTGAATTGATGATGCCCTACAATTTTTTACTTCACTTTTTTTCTCTATTTCGTTCCGTTTTTGAGATAAAAATGCTAACTCCATTGTTTTCCACCAGGTGGCGCTATAGGTGGTTTCATTGCCTAGCGCATGGCTACTTTACTAACCCAGACATATATATATATATATACTGTATATATACCAACATGGGTGCACAATCCTTGGTCTCACTCTTTATGGGTTGTGTGGGACAACCCGACACCAAAATAGACCTCCAACATTTGAGTGAGATCTCCCTCTAGGATAAGTTTAACTTTTTTACTTTCTTTGACAATGAGTCTCTCTCAATCTTTGCTGCCTTTAATGTTTTTGCTCTATAATTATTTAATGCAACTCGTTGCTAAAAAAAAAATAATCTGAAGCCAAATGCAACCTTTCCCAACAACGTCGGTTGGAATACTGACTCGGAAGGGTTCCGCTAACAGTCACCTATCAACAAAAGTCCTTACTACAAGTGCCCCACTCTCCAGACAGTGATTCCTGTTTTTTATGGGTAACCCCCCCACCTTGTATTTTAGATGAAAACTTCTGAATAGCAACTACAATGTAAGTATGAACAAACAAAATAGTTGTGACACGTTTCTATGTATGAATAGGGTCTACAACTCTGAGACCACTCCAAAAACCATGTAAAAAAAACAAGAAGAAAAAAATAAAAACCTAAAAAAAACTCCTTTCCTTCTTATTTTTCTATAATGTATGTACAGTTATATAGCTACACACCTCCAGCTCCATGATGACTGTCTAACTATATATCACACTCCAATATTGCACCATAGTGTCCCATTATACACCCATATCCTGGGACATATAATGGGGCTCATCAATACTGGGTAAATATTCTAAAATGTGCCAAATTTTTCACAGTGTTTTCTGTTTGGCTTTTCTTTAGACGATATAGTTATTGTTTTTATCTATTTTAATGCTAAGTATCACCTTGTATGCATAATTTTGCTTTTCTAGTAGTGGGCCTACAAGGTGTAGTTCTGTGAACATGAACCGGCCTAGTGCTCACGCTTCGGATTTATCGCGGAACTTGCCGCGTTTTTTTTGTGGATTTGCAGCAGGTTTCTCGAAAATCCGCAGTACAGTGAGTCCCCAGCCATTACTATGGCATTTTTGAAGTCTTGTGCCCATGCTGCGTTTTTTTCCGCTGCGGAAATAGTGCAGATTTCCCTGCGGAAAAATCTACAGCATGTCAATTATTTCTGCTGATTTACCTGCGGATTTTGCCCATGCAAGTGAATGTGAGGTCAAAAATGCGCAACAAATCCGCAGGTCTGTTCCCACAGGGTGGTTTTCCTGCATTTTTGGTGCATATTTTCCCACCAAATCCAATGGTTAAGATCCGCACAAAAATCAGCACCAAATTCTGCATCAAAATCTAGATCCGAATTTGTTGCAGAACTCAATGAGATTTTCAGGATGGAAGAACTAATAGGTCAGGCAACAGAGACTTTGGAGAAAGTTCTAGACGTGTGGACTCCCTGGGTTCTATTTAGGGACTCCTCGAAATTGGGACTCTGGATTACGGGATAACTGGGCTGGATCGGGGTGGGGCGGGTTGGGGCTCGGGCACCCTATGCAGGAACTATTCTATCTCCCTTGGCTTCCCTTACTTTCTTCTTTTTCATGCATTCTTACCTTCTAAGCTTTCTACATTATTCCTCGCTCTTTTGCTTTCTCATTCGTCTCTCTTTTCTATTAAACAAGTGTGTTTTAATGTTATGTGCATCGGACACAAGGACTCTTGTACCAACTACAAATATTATATTTGAATTTTTTCTCTTATAATATGGTTGCAATGATTAATTCTTGGATAATTGTTCCTTGATATTTTGTCTATAATAGCTTCAATAAACTTTGATTTGAACAAAATCCACACCAAAAACGCTCAAAAAACGCACCAAAGTTTTGGTGTGATTTTCTTGGAGATACTGCAGATTTTGCTGCAGAAAAATCCACACGATCTTTTGACCGTGGGCACATGGCCTAAGGCCAGGGCCACACGGGGGACTACTGCAATCCTCACGCTGGCAGCACTGCAGCAGCCGAGTGTCATACGAGTGTCACTGCGACTGAGGTCCGACTGTGCGAGCGGACCTCAGCTGCGGAGGGGCGGGCCGGCACTGAGGAGGGGCGGGCAAGCGCTGCAGAGGGGAGGGAGGGATTTATCTCCCTCTCTCCTCCATAGCTGGTTATTGCCATTCTCGCCTTGCACTCGTGGTACACCAGTGTACTGTGACTGCAGTGCGATTTTTCTCTCGCTCCATAGACTTAAATGGGTGCGAGAGAAACAAGGATCGCATTACACTCGTAGCATGCTGCGACTGTTTTCTCGGTCCGATTAGGGCTGAGAAAATAATCGCTCATGGTTGCTGGCACATAGACTAATATTGGTCCGAGTGGAATGCAATGTTTTATCACACTCCACTCGCTCCGATTTTCATGCCGTGTGTCTTAGGGCGGAGTCACATGCTACGATATATCGTGCGATCTGTCTTCGGAGTCACGGATTCTGTGACGCACATCCGGCATCGCTAGAGATATCGTAGCGTGTGACAGCTACGAGCGACTGTGAACGAGCAAAAATACTCACCTTATCGTTACTCGTTGACACATCGCTCATTTTCAAAATATCGTTCCTCCTTCTGCGCCCCAGTTGTTCATCGTTCCCGAGGCAGCACACATCGCTCCGTGTGACACCTCGGGAACGACGAACAACAACTTACCTGCGTCCTCCGGCAATGAGGAAGGAAGGAGGTGGGTGGGATGTTACGTCCCGCTCATCTCCGCTTCTCTTCTGCTATTGGGCGGGCCGCTTAGTGACGCCGCTGTGACGCCGAACGTCCCTCCCCCTTCAGGAAGAGGATGTTCGCCGCCCACAGCAACGTCGTGCAGGAGTTAAGTACGTGTGACGGTGGTTATCGACTTTGTGCGCCACGGGCAATGAATTGCCTGTGACGCACAAACGACGGGGGCGGGTGCGATCGCTCATGCGATCGCACCATATATCGTCCCGTGTGACGCCGGCCTTAGGCCTAATAGTTTCTCTTCTCTTCCTGATTCTCTAATACTTGTCTATTTTACAATTTTAAGATACAATCTGGATAATATCAAAGCAAATAAAAAAAAGTAAATATAGTAATAATAGAGAGTGTAAAAAGAAGTCCAAAAAATGTCATCATGAAGCCCAAAAAAGTCTTCTGCTCCTCTATGAGTGGCCATAGGTGAATAGAGTTTTCCCAGAAAAGGCAGAATCCAGGCTAGGAGACTGTAACACCCCAGAACCATGATATGAGCATTAAAAAGGACATCATTAAAACATGGATATTTATAATATGTGTGCAAAGACTATTAAACATGGCCAGCTTTAATGCAGAGAGACTTCTGCTACCTTTGAGAGGTATTTAAAGTGGTCATTTTAGATAATATTTTCGAGCCTACATGATATGCACCAATTATGAGTAGTTAATTATTAAATTGGGTCCATAGAAGACACACACTGAGATGGATATCTTTATCTTTGGTGGTGAAGGCCAGAGAACGTCTTTTCAGATCACACAATGAATAGCCTTCTGCTTCTTGAATACGGGGGAACGGCCGGTGTTCTGAACGGATTTTTGCAGCAAACTGAGTCTGAAAGCTTTGTACTGCTGTCTGCTCTGCTCTCTTTAAATGACCCCCAGGAGCGTAATGTTTTATTGATCAGTGGTTACCAAGAGTCATGAATATGATATTATAGTTTTAATCGGTCCTTGGAACAAGTAATGGAAACTGTGCTTACTTCATGCTAATACCTTAGGAATGGGCAATGGCAGAGCGGAATACATTTCAGAACCGCACACACTTCTGGCCATGCTTTAGATTCATTCTAATCCTAATATTTCACCTGTGACACATTAATGCCCGTGCCTGATATATATGACAAGCCACCATAATAAATGCTAAATGAATGTGGAACAGAGCTATACCCATATCTATATGTGAGCACTGAATATGGATTTTAGATGAGTTTAGGTGTAATCATTCAGGCCAGGGGTGCAACTATAGGGGGCGAAGAGATTGCAATTACTTCTGGTCTCCAACGTCTGAGGGTGACCGAAAGGTCTCTGCCCCCCATATGAAGAGATCTGTAATATAAATGATGCAGAATCATTTGCAGAATTGGTATTGGGGCCCAGCAGCTTCATTTATGCTGTTTCTAGCAGGGGTAGACAGTTTGGCCATAGGAGAGTTCCCAATTCCCCATGTGCAGAAGGGTCCCACAGCCCCTGAGTGAAGCTAAATAAATATTCAAAGGAATATCATTAGAAAATGATTGTTGAAATCAGGTTATTATGTTATATATGTCTAAAAAAACGACTTACAAATGTGTATTTTGATATCTTATAATATCTTAATATATATATATATCATATTATATATTTTATATATATTTTATATATAATATTTTATATATAATATCTTAATATATATATGTTACATAATATATTTTATATATATATACATATATATATAAATTTGAATATATTATATATTTATATATATATGTATATATATATATATATATAATATATTAAAAATATTCACAAGGTCATTAGCAGCAATAGACTGAGTCAGACCTTGTATATTTGTATAGAGACGTTTTCTCAGCCATGCTCTCATCTGGGTAAAGGTAATGGAGGGAGGGGAAGGAGGTGAGCTGTGATATCAGCTATTGTGAATGGTAGCTTCTGCGTTATCTACTGTCTATAGAGGTGTTATCATTGTACAGAAGGAGGAGGTGAGCTGTGATATCACATATTGTGAATGATAGCTTCTGCGTTATCTCCTGTAAATAGATGTTATCAGTCAGTAAAGGAGGAGGAGGTGAGCTGTGACATAACCTATTTTTAAATGGTGGATCCTGTGTTATCTACTGTATATAGAGGCGTTATCAGTCATTGTACAGAAGGAGGTGAAATGTGACATCACCTATTGCGAATGGTGGATCCTGTGTTATCTACAGTATATACAGGTGTTATCAGTCATTTTACAGGAGGAGGTGAGCTGTGACATCACCTATTGTGAATGATAGATCCTGTGTTATCTACTGTATATAGAGGTGATATCAATCAGTGTACAGGAGGAGGAGGTGAGCTGTGACATCTCTTATTGTGAATGGTGGATCCTGTGTTATCTACTCTATATACAGGTGTTGTCAGTCATTTTTCAGGAGGAAGAGGAGGTGAGCTGTGACATCACCTATTGTGAATGATAGATCCTGTGTTATCTACTGTATATAGCGATGATATCAATCATTGTACAGGAGAGGGAGGAAGTGAGCTGTTACATGACTTATTGTGAATGGTGGATCCTGTGTTATCTACTGTATATATAGGTGTTATCAGTCATTGTACAGGAGGAGGTGAGCTGTGACATCAACTATTGTGAATGGTGGATCCTTTGTCATGTACTAGTGCTAGGCAAAGGACGTCCTGTGAACCACAGCTGATCTGTGGCTGTTTCAGTCCAGCCTGCAGCCCGAGACAGCAGAAGGTAGACAATAGTGGCCCAATGGGCTGCACCATGACCTCCGACGAACGCGTCCTGATGTTATCGCTAGTTGCATCCACAGGATGCAGACAGCAGTAAACATATTGGTGGAGGATGGTGTTTTTGGCTCCATCTTCCACCAATCAGGCACAGTAGATGCAATGTTGTGTGGGACAACAGTGAATGGATGCCGGAGAAGAACGTCATGGGAATGAGAGCATGGTGAGAATATAGTGTGTGCTTTCATCTGTACAAGATGTTTGTATATATATAAGAAGCTGTATGAGGGCTCAGAAATGTATTTAGGAGGCTATGTGGGGACTCATGCTGTATTTAGGAGTCTATGTGGTGCTTATAATGTACTGTATATAGGAGGCCATGTGGGGTTCATAATGTATATATAAAAAAAAGACTATGTGGGGCTCATAATTTATATAGGAGACTATGTGGGGCTCATGATGTATATAGGAGGCTATGTGTGGCTCAGAAATGTATGTAACAGGCTATGTGGGGCTCATACTGTATATAGGAGGCTTTGAGGGGCTCATAATGTATATAGTTACTATGGGGGGCTCATAGTTTCTTTGGGAGATTATGTTAGGTTCATAATGTATACAGTATAGGAGGCTATGTGGGGCTCATAATAAATATAGAAGGCTATGTGGGGCTCATATTACATATAGGAGACTATGTGGATCTCATAATGTATATAGGATGCTATGTGGGGCTTATAATTTATGTATGATGTTATGTGGGGCTCATATGGTATATGAGACTATATGGATCTCATACTGTATATAGGTGGCTATGTGGGGCTCATAATGTATATAAGATAATATGTGGGGCTCATAATGAATATAGGAGGCTATGTGGGAGCTCATGTATTTAGAGGGGCTATTTTAGGCCTTGTGGTATATGTAAGGGGCTGTGTGGAGGCTCACACAGTATATGGGTGCCTGTGTGAGGGCTCATCCTGTATGTAGGGAGCTTTTTGAGGGTTCATGCTGCGTATAAGGGGATATGTGAGGGTTCATGCTGTATATAAGGGGATATGTGAGGGTTCTTGCTGTATATAAGGAGCAATGTGAGGGTTCATGCTGTATGTAAGGAGCTATGTGGGGGCTCATGCTGTATATAGGGACTATGTGGGGCATCATACTGTATATAAGGGGCTATGTGAGGGTTCATGCTGTAAATAGGGGCTATGTGGGGTATCATACTGCATATAGGAGGCTATGTGAGAGCTCGTGCTGTATATAGGAGAGCTGTGTGTGGGCTTATACTACCGTGATTCCCCGAAAATAAGACCTCTTCCGGAAATAAGACCTATGAGGAGTTTTCAGGGAGGCTTAAATATAAGACATCCCCTGAAAATAAAACCTAGTCGCGGTTCAATAATGAAGTGTCCTTGCAGCGATAAAAAAAGTTAAAGAATCCTGCAGATAACAGAGAGTGATAGAAGAAGCGTTCATTGCATGCTTTTATACGTCACCATCTCACTTGAAACCAGATTTGATGTTCTCTTGCCAATGTCCTGATGAAGGGAGCTTTGTCTCCAGAAACGCGTAGACTTGTGCATGTTATTAAAGAAGCATTAATCTCTTCCTGGATCCATTGAGTCCTTGGCGCGGAATTAAGACCCTTCTTCTATCACTCTCTGTTATCAGCCAACTTTGGGACTGTTGCCTGGACCTGGATCTTATGTATGCCTGTATAGTGGTTGTGACTGGCACAACCATTATAGGTGAGTGTGTTTTTATTACATATCTTCCTCCCTTTTTGGGGTAAGACCCTATTGCGCTTTTCTTACCACAGTTTCTCATCTAAAGAATCCTGCAGGACACTTCATTATAGACAGCGGACACCCCCTAAAGAAAGAAGAAAGAAGACCCCGCAATCATACTCACCAGACGCCGACCGGGAGCAGGGGAGCGCATCAAGGTCCTGCAGCAGAACATACACATCAGATCACATATACACAGATCAGATCACACACACACACACTACAGATCGCATACACACACTCACCACATACAGCGATATCGCTTGCTTCTCGGCGCGCGTAAGGACCTGTGCAGTGAGCTTCCAGGACCTTGCATCACATGGCTGGAATCGTGTGGTGTCTCCAGATGTTGTGAGTGTGTGCGCACGATTGTACAGGTATGTGCGATTTCGTAAGTGTGTGTGAGTGTATGTGATCGGATGTGTTGAGTGTATGCTGTCTGATGTGTGAGTGTGTGTTCTGCTGTGTGAGTGTCGGCAAGAGGCAGAGGAGGACGGCGTGCAGCACAGCTGACTGGAGCGCCTCCGGAGATCACAGGGAGGAATGATGTGAAATCTGATGTGTGTGTGTGTGTGTGTGTGTATGCTGTCTGATGTGTGAGTGTGTGTGTATATGCTATCTGATGTGTGAGTGTGTGTTCTGATGTATGTGTGTCGGTCAGATGCAGGGGAGGACAGCGCGCTGCACAGAGATCACAGGGAGGAATGATATGGAATCGGATGTGTGTGTCTGTCTATATGAGTGTATGGTATCTGATGTGTGAGTGTGTGATCTGAAGTATGTGTGTGGGCCAGATGCAGGAGAGGCATGCAGCACACCTGCTGGGAGATCACAGGGAGATCTGGGAGCCATACAGATGCCCTGGGCTGATAAGTATGATGATCCTGGGAAGGAGGGAGGGGGTCTACTTTTTGTGGGGGGTAAACTTACCCCCAACCATGTCTCCTCGAGAATAAGACACCCCCTGAAAATAAGACCTAGTACTTTTTTTTCGGGGCCCAAAAAAAAATATATAACACAGTGTCTTATTTTCGGTGAAACAGGGTATATATATAGTTGTATATGGGGGATATCAGCATACTTAATAATGCTCATCATTAAGTGATATAATTAATATTAAATAATTATTACAATTAATATGTTAATATTAATATTGAGCAGAATTAATTGATTTGGCCCTCCACACCAGTCATGGTCTCTCTTGTGGCCCCTCGGAAAAATTAATTGCCCCCCCCCCCCGCCTTTCATAATAAAGTACAGGTACATTATTTTTGAATCCTCGTATGCACAAGATCTTTGCGGTGAGAGCGTTGCCGATGGGTTCAGTAGCAATGCTGGTAAATCTGGTGGCTTCCGTCACCGTGATGAGGACATCCGCATAGTGATTATGGCCAACTATCCTGTTGCTTCAAATATCCCTTGTAGAAATGCAATAATTATAGCGTTATTGACAGTTTTGCATGCCCGTCTGTCCTACCATGTGTGTGCACATCAGTTCTACCTCACCAGCCTGTACAAGTCTATCCCATTTTAATTAACCTCCTTGTTACCGGGGTTGCCTAGGTGACTTGCGTTTCGTATAAAGAAACTTTCCCTGTTAGGATAAAGTGACTGTTTCTTTGAGTGTCTATTGCTGCAGCAGGGGACTAGGATTAATGCATGCTGGAGAAATTAATTGCAATAATTTGAAACGATAGTTGGCTAGGGCTACTTGTTGAACTCTGCCACTTAGCACAATCTTACCAATACAGCACACTGCCCACAAGTGTAAACTGGATGAATACAATGTGATCAGGGCACAATAGTCATATGTTTCTGAAGCAAAAAATTAGAACCTGGACAACACAACTGGAGCTTATCCTGCTGCTATCGGTTGTGGAGAAGACACTACTTTCATGCAGTAAATGGAGAGGTAATCAGACAGGCCAATATCATAAACCAGGAGGACATTACAGTAAACGGAGGGGCAGACAGAGACGAGGTCAAAGTACAAGCCGAAGGTCAGGGTTCCAGGAGAGTATGTACCAAAATACAGGGAGTAGACGGGGATGTGGTCAGGAGGAAGTCTGAGGTCAAAAGCCAGGAAGTCACAACAGAAACAGGAAGGACAAGCAAGGAGACGGGTCAACAACATTCCGGAGTCGAGAGGCCAGGCTCTGAACACTGAGCACCACGGGAGCCAACAGCACAACTGTAACCAGGAAGTAAGACTGGCGGCGTCCTGAGCTAACATGCTCCCTAATGAAGCAGAGCAGTCACCAGTAACCAGAAGCATCTGCGTGAACACCTCCCAGGACCAGTGTGGAACCCAGTGCTGTGAAACAACCAGCAGAGCATTCATCCTGCAAAACGCTCTGCACCATAGACAGCATATACCGGCTCTGCAGGAAAGCATGGCAGAACAATACAGAATGTTCTGCATATAGGAATCGTGACAATCCAGTTATAAATGCATAATGTAGTACCGCACTCCACTGCAGAGTCTAAACTTTCAATGGCCCAGAAAAGACTTTTGTGTTGCAAGTAGAACAAATTGATAAACCATTCTTATTATTTAGCCCTCTTTCCACCACAATGACACCAGTCAAAGCAAGGATCAATAAAGTAGTCCAACAATTCATAGTAAAAACAAGTGAAATATAATAGTACTTCATCTATGATCAGAACTCACATAATCCGGAATCTTCATAGTTTCGCCCTCTAGAAGAAGCCGACAGGCGAAACAAAGCGTCGAGTAGAAACTGGTGTGCCACGCGTTTTATGTCATTTTTATGTGTTTTTAACTCAAATATCTTTATAAATACTTCAACATACCCAATTGGAAGCAAATTCTTTGGCGTTGATGTTTCTGTTGCTCTTCAAGGAAAACTTGTGACATTATTGTTGGCGGTGATTGCTACTGGAGCGATGGCAACATTATTGGATGTACACACTGATAATGGAAGAGTGACAGAGAGGGATGATGTGGATTCAGCTCTAAAGATCGTAGATGGGGTAAAGCTGTAATTTATCTGTTGATAGACCACTTGCGTGCTTTACAGCGCAGGGGCGGACATGCCATTGGTACAGCCTAAGGCCTCCGACACACATCCGTGCCGGCGGTACGTGTTTGGCAGTTTTTTCACGTACTGGCGGCACGGAGACACGTGGACCTATGTTTTCACTATTGTATGGACACATGTAAGTATTTTGGAACGGAACGTGTGTCCGTTCCGTACTTCCGTGTGTCCGTGATTTTTGCACGCTGACATGTCCACGTATTCTCCGGCAGCACGGGTGTCACACGTCCCGTACCACACGGGTGTAGTGTGGCTGCGGTTCCGTGTGACACGGGCCGGAGAACATGTGTCATTAATTTTAAAATAAAAAAAAACAAATACTCACCTCCACCAGCCCCGCAGATTCTACCGCTGCCAACTGTTCCTGACGGCTGCCGCTCGTTATGAGCGTGTAAAGGAGGTGGGCGTGCTGTCCCGGGCGCTGATCTCCGCCACTCCGCTCGGCCGGAAGCAGCGTTAGCGGGGAGTGGGCGGGGCTGGAGCCGAAGATCAGGACCATGGACAGCAGCAAGGACCACGTGAGTATGTAAATTACCTGTTCTCCGTGTGCTATCGTGGATAGCACACGGAGAACACACGTGGACCGCACGTACCCGAGACATGTACTTACCTCACGCAACACGCAGGGAAAATACGTGTCTCGCGGCACGTGCGTGATTTTAACGGATGTATGTTTCAGGCCTCAGGGGTAAGGGGGCCCATTTCTACCTCCAAAACAGGTGGAATTGTGCATTATGATGAGCTAATAGGCTGCAAAGGGCCCATTTATTGTTCTTGCACAGGGGCCCTTTTCTGTTTGTGTCCGCCAGTGACACAGCATCTATGTAACACCATAATACACCATTATACAGTGCTCAAATAATACCAATATACAGCGACTGAAAAACAGCTGAGTTCATAGAGCATTCTAAAGAAAGTGTCCAAATTATAATGCCAAGCTATATTTTTGGGTGGCCATCAGTGGCACCTTATAGGTGGTAGTACCCTAATGCTAACCCTGACAGGTAGCAACAAAGAAACACCATGGCATGACAAAGAGACTGATATTAGTCCATTTCCTCCTCATTTTCCTACACATGATCAGGCCTTGTGCTGAAAAGCGATCGGAAATAGAAAGACACAGCACCAAAACCTTATTTTACCATCTCATGATCACTATGGCTGTCACCAAACCTGAGCAGCCCCATCTGCACTTGTGTGGTGGTTCCTTCTGTTGTAAAATAAGCACAATCTATATCTGTATGGATAATCCAAGCAGAATCCAAGTCAGGGAAAAGAACTCTTTGATGTCCGGATTCCAATTTACCCTCCAACTGAGTTCTGAGCATTGGATGAATATGCACTGGCCTTTCTGTCGCAAACATACAGTCATTATATATTATATCATTTTTTTATCCTTATTCTTAGATTTTTTTTTTTATTTACTTTGCTTTGCTATATCTTTTATGCATGCTAAAATAAAAAGACAAATTAGCAAAATATTTAAAAATAAATATTTTTTTATATTTTGCCAAGTTATCTTTCTGTTTTAGCATGCATAAAAGATATAGCAAAAGTAAGTAAATAAAAAAAATAAAAAAATTCTAAGCTTGCCATTACATTTATATTAAGTATTAATATATTATATTTAATATATTTTATACACACATATTATATAATATATATATATATATATATATATATATATATATATATATATAAAAATATATATATATTTGAGTGTGTGTGTATATATATATATATATATATAAAACAAAATATATATTAATATATACTATATTAATATATATATATATAAAACAATTATATATATTGATATATTATATATTAATCTTGAACATTGGTCGAAATACACATCTTTTCCTTTACAAATACCGAATGGAAGGTCGCTAACACATTTACTGGTGATGCCTGCAGATTTAATTTTTATGCATTTGCTCTAATATTGCTCTAATATATATATATATATATATATATATATATAAATATACACATATATATATATTATTTTTTAATATTTATATATATATATATATATGTACATACATATATATATATATATATATATATATATATGTAAATGATATTGTATAATTTGGAATATATGTTAAAAAAAAATTCCAATTTGTTAAAAAAATATCTAAAAGACAATGCCTGCACCCCGATACCGCTCCCTCTTGGTTCTTCAGCATTTTAATATTTATGTGTTTGACTTTAGCTGAATATAAATGACAACCTCGGATTTTCCATATTGTATGGAGTCTATAGAATATTTCCTATAAACCGGTGACTTAAGGGCATTGGATAATCTGTGAAAGGAGCAAGGTTTGGATGATTAGTAGAAATAAATCTTATTTTACACCGGGATATTAATGCTCGGTCCATGTGCATCCATATAGACATCAAATATTTTATAAAGCCACAGAATAAACATAAGGCTTTTGCTATAGGGTTGATAAGGAAATGATATGCGACTCTGAAACTCATCCCCATTTTTAATACAAAAAAAAATATGCTCCCATCCTGACATTACATACAATATATTGTATACCCCCAATATCGTATATTGTAAACATCCTTAAAAATATATATTTTTTTATTCATTGGTAATGAAAATTAAGACTAAATAATCCTCTGCAATGAAGGCCTCAAATTTGCAAATACAGCCTAAGTTAAATTCTAAAAAAAAATAAATATAATGATTATTCCATTTTTTTCTTTTAGAATTTAGCTCAGGCTGTATTTGCAATTTTGGGGCCTTCGTTGCATGGGAATATTTACGGTAGTTTAATTTTCAGACTCATTTTGATTAAAAAAATTAGGTGTTCTGCAAGAAATTAAATAATAAAATAAAATTAAAAATACGATAAATAAGGATGCTAATATTTTTTTTTTTTTGTTGCATTTTCTACCACCAAGTATATACACTGCAGCAGGACGATATTATGAGCACAAGATACACTCTGTGAAGAGAACTGGGAGGGAGGAGAGGAGGGGAGTTTGGCGTCTCCTTGTCTTAAAAAGCAATTTTTTTTTATATGTTTGATTTTTTAAGGGTTGAAGAAACATCATCTGTAATGTAAAAAGGCGCATAGAGAGCACTGCAGGGGATTGGGGCTGTCACCTATTAGTTAAAAAAAAAAACCCTGAAGACTGCAGCTGCTTATCAAATAATTTGCTGATATGAGTCTTGCATTCTGCCATAAATTGTTAAAAAAAAATAATAATAAAAAGACAATAAATATATAAGA
This sequence comes from Anomaloglossus baeobatrachus, assembly GCF_048569485.1. Lineage (NCBI taxonomy): Eukaryota > Metazoa > Chordata > Amphibia > Anura > Aromobatidae > Anomaloglossus > Anomaloglossus baeobatrachus. The sequence continues at coordinate 189,698,759 of NC_134362.1, read as the reverse complement.
GCAAAATCACATTCCCAGCTCAACCAGAACCATAACCAAGGCAGAAGTTGCCTTATCTCTGTATAATTTCTCTTACACCTAATACACCCGTACACCTTGGGTATATGGTTAAAACATATTTTTTTTAATAAGACGCTTCCTAAAAGAAAAACTATAAAATATTATTTTTTTCTTCCTTTTTTAATTAATTTAATAACAATTATACATCATATCAGTAATAAACAATCATTATAGTTATCTAAAACCTATAATATATGCAAAGTTAGAGGTAATATTCTTCTGCCCCATTCACACAGTATAAAGATACAATAAAAATATATAACACAATGAAAAAATATATTTAAAAAAATATAATAAATAAAAATATAATACAATAAAAAAAATGTAAAAAATATATGATGAATAATAAAATACAATAAAAATATTTTTTAAAATATACTGTATAATAATAATATAATACAATAAAATTCTTTTAAAATATATATATATAAAATAATACAATCAAAATATATTTAAAAAATATAATAAATAATATAATACAATAAAAAAAATAAAAAATATAATAAATAATAATATAATACAATATAAAATATTAAAAAATACATAATATAATACAATAAAAAATATATTTAAAAATATACAATATAAAAGAATAACAAATATATTTAAAAATGTATAATAATATGCAATAAAAATATATAAAAAATATATAATAAAAAACAATATAATACAAAAAAAATATTTTAAAAATATATAAAAATAATATACTACAAAAAAATATATATTTAAAAGTCTATAATAAAAAATAATATAATACAATAAAATATAAAAATATATAATAAATAATATAATACAATAAAAAATATATTTAAAAATTATATAATAAATAATACAATAAAATTATATAATACATAATATAAAAGAATATTTTTTTAAAAAAATAATAATGATAATATAAAAGAATAAAAAATATATTTAACAAAACAGAATACATAACAATAAAAATCTAATTAAAAGATAATAAATAATAATCTAAAGGAATAAAAAATATATTTTTAAATATATAATGAATAATAATATAATACAGTAAAAAATATATTTAAAAAATATATAATAATATAATACAATAAAAATATAGTTAAAAAATGTATAATAAATAATACAATGAAAAAATATAAAAAAATATAATATATAAGGCTTCAAATATTGTAATGCAGCATAAAGAGATAATTATGCATGGACTGGTCATCTGTGATGGTGTGAAGGAAAGATCTTTGCAATGATATAAAAGTAAGACCCTCAATAAGTTAATGACAGATATAAAATATAGGAGGGCGCAGGGCAAATGTAAAACTGTAAATCTTAAATTTCTACAAACCTAAGTGTCATAGGCAGCGTGTTTGGTGCATCAAGCAGAACAAGAGGAGAATGAGGAGGTGTTTGTGAGGACGGAGGGGGTCCCAGACACTTGGGCTATTTTTTTTTGTGTGTGTGAATCCTTCTGAATATATTTCACAATTCATCAGTTTTGTCTTTCCTGCCACGAGTGAGGACAATCAGACCAGACACCCATTAGATTTTTCATGCAGTTTTTTTTTTTTTTCCTCTTGTTCATGACATGTTGGCAGGGAGGATGGCAAGTCTGAAATCTTACCAAATGAGAAAAATGTCAAAAACTGAACTGACAGCTCGCCGTTGCCATAGTGATAGGCGATATTGAAAAAAAAAAAAAAATAATAAATAAAATAAAATATGATTCAGTTAATTCAAAAGGAATGAAGTTGGGTGTGTGCGTTTTTTTATTATTTTTTTTCGCTGCTATGTAATACTGATGAACAAAATGAATTTTGATATTTAGGTTTTATTTCCCTTCAGTTTGCAGCCATGCATCATGCAAAATGCAATAACAAGAAGGGCTACAAATAAAAATAATAATAAAAAAATATATATATATGTATATATATGTGGAATAGAGTCTGTTATAAATAAGCCATAATACCCATCTGATGGCAGACAGGCCTGTAAAGCACTGCTGGAGAATTAATCCACAGATCATGTACAGCAGAGGTGTCTTCTAAAAGATAACCCATCTTTCCTGTTTTATCTGATTACCCAAGTAGGCGAGAGCAGAATCCGAGCTACATTGGTGTTTTATTTAAAGGGAAAATTGATGCCTGTGCAAACACTTGTATGCAGGTACAATATCGAGGAACATTTCTAAAAATGCATTACAATATTTAATATCTGTAAGTGTGCCATTATCAAATCATGCACTGGTCATTTGCTTTAGATTATTTTATAATTATTATTATTATGGAGGCTGTTATAACAATGGCCAAATTAGGTTTTAAGATTAATCCTTTTTTTTAAAAAAAGTAACAGGTAGCAAGGGAAAATTACAAGTTTCATATTTAATACCCCCTAGACAGTATTTAATGCGGCACAGAACAAAATTAACAAGGGAAGGCTTGCTTTAAAAAAAAAAAAAATAGCACCTAAATATTACACAAGGGCTTATCCTGTTTGCAGGATAGGCTGCAGTGCCACCTACTGGTGGATATTAGGCAGTGCAGGATGATGAACCTGATTTTCATTTATTTATTTTTGTATGGGATGAATCTAGCAACAATAAACAGAATTAGTTATGTTATTACATTATTTTTTTTTGCTAAAGAATATATTATACTGAATGACTTCGCTATCAAATCGTTACATAGAAAGAATATTATTTAAATATTTATTATTATTATTAGATTATTATTCCTATTATTCAATTATTAAATTATTATTATTATTATTATTATTATTATTATTATTATTATTATTATTATTATTATTATTATTATTATGCCTCTTATTAGATTATTATTATTATGCATCTTATTAGATTATTATTATTATTATTATGCCTCCTTTTTAGATTATTATTATTATTATTATTATTATTATTATTATGCATCTTATTAGATTATCATCATTATTATTATTATTATTATTATGCCTATTAGATGATTATTATTATGCCTCCTTTCTAGATTATTATTATTTATTATTATGCATCTTATTAGATTATCATTATTATTATTATTAGTAGTAGTAGTAGTAGTAGTAGTAGTAGTATGGCTCTTATTAGATTATTATTATTATTATTATTATTATTATTATTGTTTATATGAGCACTTTACTGTTGTTCTTGGTGGAACTTGAACCTAGGACCCCAGCGTGTCACAGAGGTAGCCATCTCTCATATCGGTCTCTGTCCCCATAAGGGATCACAATATAGACTCCATATTGACTTATTGGTATATATTTTGGAGTCTAGGACAAAACCAGAGTACTTGGAGGAAATCGACACAAAGAAGACGAGGAGGACATACAAAATCTACGCAGATGCTCCCCAGATCCCAATAATGCAAAGCAACACTGCTAGTTTTACTAAATATTCCATATTATCATTAATAAAGGCACTGATATATGTAAATTAACTGTGAATATGCTGAATAGGGGCAATATATATATATATATATATATATATATATATATATATACAATGTGTGCATGTATTGTAGACTTCTAAGTATATTTCACAATTGAGCTCAGTGCTTTATAATAATGACATAAGACAATCATATAGGGAGGCCACTAATGAAGTCTCCTATGCATGTAATGATGGCTACAACAGCAGACATGGGATTAAAAAATGAATTATATATACAGGGTTTGGTGTCTAATCCAGTATAATTCTCATAAATAAACTTCGAATGCTACGTGCATTGCATAACAAGCCCCCCTAATGCTCGGATTCGGAGGAAATCAACCATCTATAGACGTGCGGTAATAACAGGTAATTCTCTGGTCAGGCACATCTCGCATATTAGGAAATGAGCCATATTCCACTGTTTATTTGTAGAACGTCCCTTAGATATCTGACAATCATCTACTGAGATATCACCTGTCGGAGGGCTCATTTTCTTATTTAGAGATTGGTATTTAGATACTATTATTAGGTGTTTGTCTACTGCTGATAGGAGGTAGAAATTAGCGGAGATGAACAAGTACAGATCAGAAGGATATGAGTATCCGGAAACCAGAATGGAAGAGTCATCATATCACATTACATATATCTTTATCATCATCATCATATTAAGTCATATCTATCCACTGTCTATCTCTTATCTATAGTGAATCCCCTATGGAAGACCACCTCTTTGGGAACAGAACTACCTGAACCCATATATCTATCCATATCTATCTATTGGCCTAGCTACAAAACAAAGAGTACAGTACTATGGTGCTGATTTGTATGTGTGCGTTGAGGTCTCAGGATCATAGTCAGTGATTCACAATGTATATTCCAAAACATGAAAAAAGCAGCATCCCCCCCATAATTTATTTTTTTTTAAATATAGGACCATTTTATTTATCCCAAGTGCTTCAGTCCAGAAATCTAGGACTTTTTTCAGGCGCTTAAAAATGATATTTTTTTGAGTGCTGCCTTTTTCAATTTTTTTTTATCTCGCTATCTATATATCTAATTTAACAAAGAATCTTTATTTTCTTTCTTTCTTTCTTTCTCTCCTTACTTCTAGCCTTTCTTTCTTTCCTTCCATCTATCTGTTGATCTAACTGGTAACAATTCATATCTATCTATCTATCTATCTATTGTATCTATCTATCTATCTATCTATCCCTCTATCTATCCATCTATTGTATCTATCTATCTATCTATCGATCCATCTATTGTATCTATCTATCTATCTATTGTATCTATCTATCTATCTATCTATCTATCTATCTATCTATCCCTCTATCTATCCATCTATTGTATCTATCTATCTATCTATCTATCCATCTATTGTATCTAACTATCTATCCATCTATTGTATCTATCTATCTATCTATTCATCTATTGTATCTATCCATCTATCCATCTATTGTATCTATCTATCTATCTATCCATCCATTTATTGTATCCATCTATTGTATCCATCTATTGATCTATCAACCTATTGTATTTATCTATTTATCCATCTATTGTATCTATCTATCTATCTATCCATCTATTGTATCTATCTATCTATCTATCTATCTATCTATCCATCTATTGTATCTATCTATCTATCCATCTATTGTATCTATCTATCTATCTATCTATCCATCTATTGTATCTATCTATCTATCCATCTATTGTATCTATCTATCTATCTATCCATCTATTGTATCTATCTATCTATCTATCCATCCATTTATTGTATCCATCTATTGTATCCATCTATTGATCTATCAACCTATTGTATTTATCTATTTATCCATCTATTGTATCTATCTATCTATCTATCCATCTATTGTATCTATCCATCTATTGTATCTATCTATTGTATCTATCTATCTATCTATCCATCTATTGTATCTATCTATCTATCTATCTATCCATCTATTGTATCTATCTATCCATCCATTTATTGTATCCATCTATTGTATCCATCTATTGATCTATCAACCTATTGTATTTATCTATTTATCCATCTATTGTATCTATCCATCTATTGTATCTATCTATTGTATCTATCTATCTATCTATCCATCTATTGTATCTATCTATCTATCTATCTATCTATTTTTCTATCTAGTGTATCTATCTATCTATTGTATCTCTATCTATTGATCTGTCTATCTACCCTCACCTACTGTATCCTCACCCTGTAGACTGTGAGCCCTCGCGGGCAGGGACCTCTGTCCTCCTGTACCTGTCTGTCTGTACCTTGAATTGTTTATGATTATTGTACTTATCCCTATTACGTACACCCCTTTCACATGTAAACGCCATGGAATAAATGCCGCTATAATAATAAATAATAATAATATCTATTGCTCTATCTCTTTATCCATTTATATTATATCTATCTCTGTATCATCTATATCATACCTATCAATCAGCTGTCTGTCTCTCCATCAATCATCATATCCATGTGATAACTATATATATATATATATAGATAGTATATATATCGCTTACAACCTCTCTCCTATACCCATCTATCCGACATTTAGGCCGCTATCACAGGATAGTGACTTCCATGTGACTCCACATCTAGGCTTATATTACGCTGCATGTAGCCATACAGAATCTATCTACAAAGTGTAATATTATTTCTTAGTGTCTTTTCTTCTAGGACCTTTGGTTGTGCCATGTCACTGCCCAGCTCATATACAGTGTTAGTGTCCCCCCAAAGGTCAGGGGAGCAGCCTGCGTGCTCACAGATCCAGAGGGAGCCGGCAGCTATTGTGGAGAGCTCCATTCTCTACGCTGGACCACACATGCTTCGCTCATTCATAGCCCTTCTTCTACCACGCATCATCTTTCTCCAGAGTTTTTAAAGGACTTCAGCCTGGGCGGTCTGCTGATAACTGCGAGTAGAAGGTGCACGGGGTCCTGTCAGAGCAAATCTTTAAAATCTTTATTTTTTATATAGCGCTAACATATTCCACAGCGCTTTACATACATCAGGAACATTGTCCCCATTGGGGCTCACAATCTAAATTCTCTATCTGTATGTCTTTGGAGTGTGGGAGGAAACCAGAGACCCCGGAGGAAACCCACGCAAACACAGAGAACATACAAACTCCTTGCAGATAGTGTCCTTGGTGGGATTTGAACCCAGGACCCTAGCGCTACAAGACTGCAGTGCTAACCACTGAGCCACCGTGCAGTGCTAACCACTGAGCCACCGTGCCGCCCTGTGCAGCTCATAATATGGTACTGCTGAAAACCATAAATTCACCAGAGACCGAGTCACAGGAAAACAAACTGTTGTGAGGTGGTAAAAAGCCCACACCTGATGCCAGGTAAAGCGCGTCACTCACAAAGCAACGCCGGGATATATCCCCTTCCCTTACACAAGAGACCTCCCCTCGCTGGCATAAGACATACCGAATACTGACCGGCAACCAAAACCGAAGACGTAAAGAGACGTAAAATGTTGTGAATGCCAAAAAAATCACTAATTGCACCGTAATGATCATCACTGTGTTACCAGCAACAGCTCTCTCCGCAGGTGAATGAAGACTATACAAAACCACGTCATTTACCTTATACTGTCAGTCATTGAATTATTGATGATTTTATATTACACCAACCTAAATCCTGAGGGTATAAACAAGACAAGATATCTGTATATATGCAATCCACGGAGGGAGTGAAGGTGAAGCTAGGAGTACAGTGAAAAAAAAAGAAGAATAGTAAGGATTAGATAGATAAAGCAAAGAGATAGATATATTAATCAGACATACATGAGATAGATAATACTCAGCAGTGAGGGGCTCCCACTTCCAGAAGCTTACCACTCATACCCCGGACTTTCCATCCATGGACGAGGAGAGGAAACTCCGCATCCTACTGGGGGAATCAATGGTGCAGATCACCGCCCAATATGTCTCCACATCTCATAAGATGAGGGGTATTAAAGACCTCCAAATGGACCATCATTCCCCAAATTATGGCCCCAACACGCTATCCCCACAGCCCTAACTCACTCCCCTGTCACATTTATTTTCTTGCTTTGGCAATGCTAGTAGTTTTTTGGTCCTGCCAATAAATCCTATTTGATTTGATTTGATAGACAGATAGATAGATCGATAGATAGATAGATAGATAGATAGATAGAGGGATAGATAGATAGATAGATAGAGGGATAGATAGATAGATAGATAGAGGGATAGATAGATACATAGATAGATAGATAGATAGACAGATAGATAGAGGGATAGATAGATAGATAGATAGATAGATAGATAAAGGGATAGATAGAGAGATAGATAGATAGATAGATAGAGAGATAGATAGATAGATAGATGGATAGATAGAGGGATAGATAGATAGATAGATAGATAGATAGATAGATAGATAGATAGATAGATAGATAGATAGATAGAGGGATAGATAGATAGAGGGGTAAATAGATAGATAGATAGATAGATAGAGGGATAGATAGATAGAGGGATAAATAGATAAGTAGATAGATAGATAGATGGATAGTGGGATAGATAGATAGATGGATAGATAGATAGATGGATAGTGGGATAGATAGATATTTGAAAGACAGATAAATAATAGATAGATACCATAGAAAGATAAGATGATAGATAGATAGATAGAGATAGATAGATAAAGGGATGGATGGATCGATAGATGGATGGATAGAGGGATAGATAGATGGATGGATAGAGGGATAGATAGATAGATGGATGGATGGATGGATCGATAGATGGATGGATAGAGGGATAGATAGATAGATAGATAGATAGATAGATAGACAGGTAAGTAAGCATATGGACAATAGACAATGGGCCTGCTTAGGGTTCATGCACACAGAGCAGCTTTGCGTTACATATTCTGCAGCACATCTGTACATGTATTGTCACATGTGGATTTTACAATCATTTCAAGGTGGAATCTGCAATGAAAGGATTAACCTGTGAGAATTTCCGCACAGAAAATTTCCACAACTTGTAAATAACATTTTTAAAATCTCAGTAATTTGGTACTATATAACTCAAACCATGCTGAAATGCCGCCCCCTCGGCCCCCCATTTGCACTCATGCCCGGCTCATGTAAATTGGGCAGTATGTATAATGTATGACAGATACGGCAGAGCCCAATTTCTTATGTCACAGCCTTAGTTGCACCTCTTGTGCAGGGTGATGGGTAACACCACAGATATTACATTATATGAAATGGCAAAACTTAACCCAGCTACATCTGACAAACTCACCTCTGCTACCGTGCCTTATTGCGAACACATTACTTGCTGGCCGGATGACATCGGATGCACTGATATATCTTTATGGCTGCCATTATATATCATAAAGATGCCACTCCGGTGATTACACAGTACATATTCCTCATCATAAAAGTATATATTGCAAAACCCGTCAAAATAATGAATCTGCCTACCTAGTATTTTACGCTGTTTGATGCAGTTTTATTAATGTCATTCCGGGAAATGATTCCGTAAATGTTGCCCAATATCCGCCACGTGGGGTATCAGGCCCGTCCACACAACTGGATGGTCAGGGCACAATGTCAACTGCCTTAGTCCTGTCTGCATAAATATATGGGGGATCAGATGTCGGCCTGTAGGCTGCAGCTGGCTCATAGACTTCTCAGAGGGGAAGAGGACCACTGAAATATGTGCCTGACTGGCAAGAGATATATATATGTCATGCTATACACAGGGACAGGCTATCAAATGTCCTATTAATGCACCCAACGAGTGTACGCTGCACAGTAGTGTGATTTATTTTCCATGCTCCCAGCAGTTTGCCAGCTTTTGCACAGAGCTGCGGCGTCTTACACGATCGTCAATGACATGTTACTTATAGCAAAACAGGATCCGACGACTACCTGACACCAAAAACGAACGTGCGCCAAAGCGGCTGTAACACTCACTCACTTATGGCGGTGACAGAATCTCCTGTGATCCGCACACCCTGTAATTTAGCGACGTTCTGACAACGTGTGTTCTGCAAATGATAATAATCTGTAATGATCATAATAAGGATGGTGTTAATGATACAATTAAAAATTCAATTATATTTCCTGAAACGTGTTTAAGAAAGATCTGAGCATCAATCAGAGGCGTTTACATCAGCGCCGTTAATAGGATGTGAATCAGCTGTCGGCGCGGTAATTAAAGCCATTGTTTTGCTAAATATGTTTAATCTAATCATATAAGTATTTATCCACAGTTGGCTTCGTTTGCTGTGACAATTTTTTGGCGGCGTCTCAAAATGTATTCCTGCATTTTATTTTAACTTTTTACTATTTTTTATTTCATTTTTTTTTATTATATGCCTAAAAACTAATTAATGGGATTAATAATTTTGTTACTAATGTGATTCCTTTGTGTGATGATAACACATTGCCCTTAGCTCTTGTTTTTACCTGAGCCACTAAAAACCAAAATATGTATTTTATTATCAATATTATCAATTATCATTATTATCAATATTAATATTACTACTATTATTTACTTATTTTTATTCCATGTTCCTAAATTCCTACCAAATAACAGTAAAGAATAACAAATGACAGTAAGGCCTAAAACAATAGTAAAGACTAAAAAAATATAAATTACCTTATTTGTTGAAATGCTCAAAAGTTGCTGCAGAAATAATAATAACATAAAATAAATAAAGTAACATAACACAAAATAAAGTGAAAAACTTAACAAGACTTAGGCCTAAATCTAATTGTAGTAAAAATGTATATATATATATATATATATATATATATATATATATATATATATATATATATATATATATATATACATATATATATATATATATTTTATTTTTTTTTAATTATTCAATTAATCAATTTATATTTATATATATATATATATATATATATACATACAGATTTTATATATATATATATATATATATATATATATATATATATATATATATATATATATATATATATATATATATATATATATATATATATATACTTATTTACTTTATTATTAGTTGAAATGTTCAGAAGTTGCTCCAGAAAAAAATAAATAAAATAAATAAGGTAAAATATAAATAAAGTGAAAACTTAACACAAACTAGGCCTAAATCTAATAGTAGTAAGAAATTATAAATTATATATACAGTGTATGAATATATATGAATATATATATATATACATATTATATTATATATATATATATATTATATTTTATATATATATATATTATATTTTATATATATATATATATGTATAAAAAAAAATATATATATATATATATTTTTGTTTTTTATTTTTGTTTTTTACATGCTCAGAAGTTGTTGGAGAAAAAAATAATATAAAATGAATAAATTAAAATAATCTAAAATAACTAATGCAAAAACTAGGCCTAAATCTAATAGTAGTAAAAAATTATATGTATATATTTACTGTATATATACATACATATATATATATATATATATATTATAAATATATATATATACAAAAACACATGTATGTGTACAGTGTATGTATATATATATATATATATATATATATATATATATATATATTTCAAATTTATTTATTTTATTAATAGTTGAAATGCTCAGAAGTTGCTGCATAAAAAAAGTAATATAAAGTAAATTAATTAAAATAATATAAAATAAATAAAGTGAAAACGTAACACAAAGTAGGTTTAAATATAATAGTAGCAAAAATAACATATACATATATATGTGTGTGTGTGTGTGTATGTATATATATATATATATATATATACATATATAATTATTTGTTGAATTTCTCAGAGGTTGCTGCAGAAAAAATATAATAAGATAAAAAATAAAAGTAATATAAAAAATTGAAAACTTAGCATACGCTATGCCTAAATATAATTAGAATAGTAGTAAAAATAATAATAAAAATAAATGTGTGTGGTATATATATACATATATATATATATACACTGTATATACATTCATATATATGTATATATATATTTAAAAATATAAATATTTATGTATATTTACAGGAGATTCATTAATATATAAGATAGACATTTTACACTTTGCAATATCCTATACTATAAATGATACATTTGACTTTATGATTTTTATTACCTTCATGATATTTATTTATTTATGTTTTTGAAGTTAAATATAAAATATTCAATCATTCTATATTATGACATGAAACTTAAACCCATTATGATAATTATCATTTGGGCCTATGTTTGAAATTAGCAATTCCTACCAGGACTTCCACAAAATAAAAAAAAATAAACTTGACAAATACCAAAATTTGTCAACCATGTAAAAAAAAATCATATTATTTGCATAGAAATATTTATATTTTCCTAATAAAAGTCATCGTCATTCGTCATCACTTATATACATTACAGGAGCAAAAATTCACCAGAAACATGCAACAATTTGCTTGATATGTCCAGGCCTGGCTAATGATTTGGGTTTTGAACTCTTAAGCATGATTTTAATATGTTTTTTAAGTGTTTCATTATAATTGAGCAAGTGTTAAAGTGTTTTAGGCTGTCCCAGCTGTTCCCGTGCATGCAGCCTCACTCCCAGTAACAGCTTTCGTTACACATTTTTATGGAGGGCTTTCTGTAGCTATATGATCGGCTTTTGCATATTTTTATGCCACTTTCGTATTGAGAATAAACTCTGTCATTTAGATTGCTCCCTTTCACAGTACATCTGGCACTGTCATTGCCTGCAAACAGACCGGGAATCTGTGATTGAAAATGTGACACCTAACTCATTCGTATGCATCTATTTCACTTTCCGCTCCTTCTAGAATAAAATAGATACACAATGTTTATATTATATATATATATATATATTTTTTTTTTTATATATATATATATATATATATATATATATATATATATATATATATATATATATATATATATACATATACTGTGTATGTATGTATGTGTATATATATATATTTTATATATAAATGTATATATATAGTGGTGTGAAAAAAGTGCTTGCCCTGTCCAGACTTCTTATCCTAAATGTCTCAGAAGATCACCAGGCAAATTTAAATATTAGACAAAGATTAACACAAGTAAACACCAAATGAAGGTCCTTATTATTGAGGGAAAAGAAATCCAAACCTACAGGTCCCTGTGTGAGAAAGTGATTGACCCCCCCCCACACTTAAAATATAAATTAACTCTGGCTTATCACATCTTTGTGAAATTGAGTTCTGTTTCCCTAGGCACACCCAGGCCTGATTACTGCCACACCTGTTCTCAATCAAGAAATCACTTAAATAGGACCTGCCTGACAAAGTGAAGTAGACCAAAAGTTTCTCAAAAGCTAGCCATCATGCTGTGATTCAAAGGAATTCAGGAACAAATGAGAAACAAAGTAATTGTGATATATGTGTGGAAAAGGTTATAAAGCCATTTCTAAAGCTTTGGGACTCCAGCAACAACAGTGAGAGGCATTAGCCACAAATAGTGAAAACATTAAATAGTGGTGAACATTCCCAGGAGTAGCCGTCCGACCAAAATTACGCCAAGAGCACAGCGATGACTCATCTGCCTCAATTAAGGTCAGTGTTCATCACTTCCCTATAAGAAAGAGACTGGACAAATATGGTTCCAAGACGAAAAACACTGCTGAGCAAAAAAGAACATAAAGGCTCTTCTCAATTCTGCCAGAAAACATCTTGATGATCCCCAAGATATTTGGGAGAATACTCAGTAGATTGATGAGACAAAAGTTTACCTTTTTTGGAAGTTCTATGTCCCATTACATCCAACATACATGTAACACAGCATTTCAAAAAAGGAACATCATACCCACAGTAAAGTATGGTGGTGGAAGCATGATGGTCTGGAGCTGTTTTCCTGCTTCAGGACTCGAAGACGCCCTGTGCTAAATGGAAACATGAATTCTGCTGTCTAGCAAAAAATCCTGAAGGAGAATGTCCGGCCATCTGTTCATGACCTCAAGCTGAAGCACACTTGGGTTATGCAGCAGGACAATGATCCAAAACACACCAGCAAGTCCACCTCTTTATGGCTTAAGAAAAACAAACTTTAAACTTTGGAGTGGACTAGTCAAAGTCCTGACATTATTATTCCAATTGAGATGCTGTAGCCGTACCTTAAGAAGGAGGTTCATACTCGGAAACCCTCCAATGTGGCTGAATTACAACAATTCTGCAAAGGTCAGTGACCAAAATTCCTCAAAAGAGTTTTAAAAGACTCATTGCCAGTTATCGCAAATTGTTGATTAATTTTCTCTCCTTGGTGTCAGGCCACTCATGAGTGTTACAAGGTCTCAGGTGTGAATGAGGAGCAGGTGTGTTACATTTACTGTTATCGCTCATACATTTTCTCATACTGGTCACTGGAAGCACAACATGGCATCTCATCGCAGAGAATTCTCTGAGGATCTGAAAAAAATAATTGTTGCTCTACATAAAGATGGCCGAGGCTATAAGAAGATTGGCAACAGCCTGAAACTGAACCGCAGCACGATGGGCAAGACCATACAGTGGTTTAACAATACCTGATCCACTCAGAGCAGGCTTCGCCATGGTCGATCAAACAAGTTGAGTGCACGTGCTCAGCGTCATAAACAGAGGTTGTCTTTTCAAAATAGATGTATGAGTGCTACCAGCATTGCTGCAGAGGTTACAAGGGTGGGGGACCACCCGTCAGTGTTCAGACCATACGCTGCACACTGCGTCACATTGATCTGCATGGCTGTCATCCCAGAAGGAAGCTGCTTCTAAAGGTGATGCAGAAAAAAACCCCACAAACAGTTTGATGAAGACAAGCAGACCAAGGACATGGATTATTGGAACCATGTCTTCTGGTCTGACAAGGGTAAAAGATAAACCTATTTGGTTCAGATTGTGGCTTGAAAGTATGTGTGGCAGCAAACAGGTGAGGCAGACAAAAGATAAGTGTGTCTTGCCTACAGTCAAGCATGGTGGTATGAGTGACATGTTTTGGGGCTACAAGAGTGCTGCTGGATGTGGGGAGCTATAGTTCATTGAGCGAACCATGGATGCCAATATGTGCTATGACATACTGACGCAAAGCATGTGTAGCGCCCCTGAAACCATCAGGGTTCTACAAGGTTCTGCATACCCACAAGGGTGCAGGGCTTACCCCCTTAGGGACCCAGAACCCCAGTGCCAGTACCAACAAAAACCCAGGTAATCCCAGTTTTTCCCAACAATCCCCCATGCAATGGTACCCAGCTAGGGTGGGACCAATGGATGGCTGCCTAGAGGTGGAGCCAATCCAGTCCACTAGTTGACCAGGTGGGAGGGGCGGAGTGAGGAGAGTCAGAACACAGGAAGACTGTAGAGACTTGAGAGGAGACAGAGGAAGTGAACAGAGGGTAGTCGGTTGGGAGTTGACAGAGGAAATGGTCTGACGCGGGTTAACAGTGACCTGGTACCCGGAAGAAGTGGTTGCCGGTGGAGTACTCCCGGAACTACGCACCGACGGGGTACAGGACCCTAGGACAGGAAAGAGCTCCAAGCCGACCTGTTAACACCTGCACAGCAAGGGGACTATCAAGGACTTTGCTGACCCTAAAGAATCCAAAGACTCAGTAGCAACAGGAGAACCGGGGACAGGACCAGAGACTCCAACCCCATAGGGTTCACGTCTTCTTCAGGTGGACAGAAGTGGACAAAGCACAGAATGGGGACCCCCATTTGTTTTATACCACGGGGACCCACTTACCAGAGACAGGTGCAGGGGAAGAAGGTACCAGAGAACCAAACTGGCACTGGGATGAAGGGGACCTGGAGGTGAAACCAGCCGGCCTCAAGGAGCCAGTTAACATCTCAGCCGTGAGTAAACCAGTTGCACTGAACAGCTGTGTGGACTACCTTTTTCCGACGCCCACTGCACCATACACCCTCTGGGGCAAAACCCTACTTGCGGAGGGTCTACCATTCTGGCTGCCAATACCACCAGCCCCAGTAGAGACATTCTGCAGCGGCGGCTCCCTACACTTAGCCGCAACACCACAAGTAGTGTCACATGTGAATATTATCTTATTCTCTCCAGTAAATATCCCCATTACAAAAAGAGCCCAGGGTATGCAACTGGGTAATGGCCACCACCGTGACTTCCCCAAAACCTGTACTGCCCGGAACCGAGTACCCCATATCCCTGGGTGCTACACATGATCCCCTCCCTTCAAGATAACAACCCCAAACACACCTCCAAGACCACAACTACCTTGCTAAAGAAACTGAGGGTAAAGGTACTTGACTGGCCAAGCTTCTAAACCCTATGTGGGGCCTCATTAAAAGGAAGGTGGAGGAGCACAAGGTCTCTAACATCCACCATCTCCGTGATGTCGTTATGGAGGATGGAAGAGGTCTGCAAGCCAGCTACAACCTGCCAAGCATCCCTGACGCTTCTTTTTGTTAGTAGATTTGGTGCAATGTCATCACTGTAGCGTGACAAGTTTAAGATTACGCCAGTCCAATTAATCAGAAGTTAATGGCTCTAGCCTATCAGCCATAGACTCCAAAGTGGCTCTGGACCAATAATCTGCAAACCTTTTTGCTCAACTGTACTGGGCCAATTATAAAATGAGCTTGAAGTCCTGAGACCTGGACATATGTGATATAAAGTAGTGATTATGACTGCAGACGTTTTTGGGCACTTCGCGTTAGCTAACATGAGCCTGTGATCATTTTATTGATGGTTGTGCAGTATGGAGGCGGAGGTAGTTTTGAGTGGGGTCAAAGTTGGTAGAAAGGTGCAGACTCCAAATGGAGGTATACTGAATAAAACAACTCACCTTTATTAATATTGGTTCATTATTATATTTAATTTCCTAAGAATTGAAAGAAGTTTCAAAAAGTTAATAATATATACAGAAAATATATTTTACTGCAGTAAATTTGTGAATAATTAGTGCCCATTTATGAAATTTGGAGTCATAGCTGGAGTTGTAGCAGGAATGTAGAAAAATACAGGAGGCAAAGTCGGAGTTGGAACCATGGCTTACCAACTCCACGGTTCTTCATAATTTTCGGTGATTAAAAGTGAGTAGGAGAAACCAAAGAAAAATCCCCATTAGAAAATAACTTTTAATATTACCATTAAAAGATCAAAAACCACAATAACAAAAACAATAACAAAGGCTAGGAGGGAGAAGGGGACTATTCCTATATGTCCCTAAATAAGCTCTCCATACCTAGCAATGGAGGGTATGACGCCCTAGGGTTGGGGCGCCCCCATTCACCGACGGGAGACCCTGAATGACCCTATAAAACCCTACACAGGTCAAACAAACACCAAATTATTACAAAAAGGCCTCATCAAGATAAGATGGAGACATCAAAAAACGTATCTGGAAAAGTCCACGACAGAGTGACTCTCAGGGTCTCCCGTCATGTTATTCTGGTTTTTGATCTTTTAATGGTAATATTAAATATTAAATTAAAAGTTATTTTCTAATGGGGATTATTCTTTGGTTTCTCTGACTTCTTCCCCTATCTTAATGGCTGTGGCCTGGTTTAAGCTTAAAAGTAAGTACTAACGTTGCAGACACTGCATTTATTAGGCTATGTTCACACACTGCGTTTTTGACCTGCGTTTTTGGTGCGTTTTTGCTGCAGAAATTTCTTGAGAAATTCTTGTAACCTTTCTGCAGACATTTCCCAGCAAAACCTATGGCAAAAAAAATTAGCTGTGCGCACACTGCGTTTTTTTCTTAAGCTAATTATGTCAGTAGATTTTCTTAAGAAAAAGAATGAGCATGTCACTTCTTTTCTGCGGCTAACTGCGTTATTTGCCATAGATAATGGCACAATAACGCAGGGAGCAACCAGCGGTAAAAACGCACCAAAAACGCACCAAATCGCGGTATAAACGCAGGTGCGTTTTTTGGTGCGGTTTTTAACACAGGTGCGCTAATCCTTCACTCTCAAGAAATTTCTTAAGAAATTTTCTTGAGAAAAATCCTTTTTCTAGTGTGCACATAGCCTTAAGGCTGCTTTACACCAGACAATCTATTGTGCGATAGATCATCGGGGTCACGGTTTTTGTGACGCACATCCGGCATCGCTGGCGATGCCGGCCTGTGTGACACCTCCTAGCGACGCAGTATTGCTCACAAATCGTAAGCCGTGTACTGGTCTCTAGGTTCCATAATATCGGTTCTGAAATCGGGCGCCGGTTGTTCATCGTTCCCGTGGCATCACACGTCGCTCTGTGTGACACCACGGGAGCGATGAACATCGCGTACCTGCCTCCCGCGTCAGCCGCCGGCTCTATGTGGAAGGAAGGAGGTGGGCGGGATGTTTACATCGTGCTCATCTCCGCCCCTCCGCTTCTATTGGCCGGCGGCCGTGTGACGTCGCTGTGACGCCGAACGTCCCTCCCACTCCAGGAAGTGGACATTCGCCGCCCACAGCGTGGTCGCACGAGAGGTAAGTATGTGTGACGGTGGTTACCGACTTTGTGCGCCACGGGCAGCCATTTTCCCGTGACGCAAAAAGGACGGGGGCGGGTACGATCGATTGTGAAATCGCACAATCGGTCGTACCATGTAAAGCAGCCTTAAGGCCTCTGCTGGCCACAACAAATAACCGGGATCCCATGGACAGGCCAATGGGCTCTCTTTCCTGTCTAACTGCTAAGATGTCATAGTCACTATTGACATTTTCAACTTAGAGCTTAACCTGTCACTTGATTCATGGTGTCCAAACCACAGGCAGCATGAATCAGAGTATGTATCTAGCCACAGACCTGTCAATCCCCTAGAGAAGTGCTGAGATAGTCCGGCCAGGGAGGCTCCGGAATATGTTTGTCTCTGTCTATGGTCCTCAGCTTGTCAAACTATGTTTTCTCTAAAACGCAGGAACATTTCAGAGAAAAACATACCTGGCTGCAATTTAATTCAATGCTGTCCATAGTTTTGGGAGCATAAATTGAGTGACAGGTTCCCTTTACACTGCTGTGATCACAGCTAGTTTTGGTGGCTGCGGTTGCAAGTGGATGTCAGCTGTAAAAAAACAAAATTGACACCCACATCATGTGGAGTGGGCTCAGCTCCTGAGTCAGTTCATACTAATTCCATGCAAACCGGAAGTTTATCCATTGCCATTTGTGGGAAGGAGAAAGGATGGTAGTTTCTCTAAAATGCCTAAAATGGCTGGAAAAAAAAAAGAGAACAATTGCCTGAATTCCGAATTCAAAAACAGCCAAATGTATCAAGCAGAAATTCTACTGAATAATACATATTATTCCCAAACTACAGCTACAATATGAATGCTCTGTCTGTAAATACGGGTAACAGACAGTAAGGAACGCATTGTACCAACCTATTTTAAAGACTTCATATATCTAGTAATTCTACGTAATGAATCCCTATATTTTAGTTTTTGCAATAGCAAAGTTAAACTAAGCCAAGTTTTACAACCCATGATATTTTAGGGTCCTAATGACGGTCACAAGCCCCAGACACTGACCTGTGCTAGTTCTGCTCTAAATTGCGATATGATATTAATGTTTTCAAGACTTAAAAAGTCAATTTGTCAATAGCGATAAGGAGATCTGTAGAAATGTCAAGCAGAGCGATCTAATTAATAGTCAATGACAGGTTACTAAGATTGATGTCAGATGTCTTACTTCCCTCTACGATGGCAATCCTATTATTCCTATGGAACAAATCATTCTAAAATCTGAGACTTCATAGTAGTTATTGGGAGTAGTATTTGGCCATTTTTTGGTTTTGATTCAACTTAAAGGGGTGGTTCACCCATTTTTTTTATTTTCTGTCGAAGTTCTACTTACAATTCTAGGTATTTTCTCCATTGGCTTGTATTTCCATTTCTGCCACTGAGCGGCGCTATGCTGCACGCTCGGTGCCTGTCACATGACCCCCTGGAGCTGTGGCCGCCAGCATCCTCTGACGTCCCGGCATTTCCGGGCTCTCAAACTGGACGGGTACGTCAGAGGAGGCTGGCACCACTCAGATTGAGTGACAGGGCTGTGGGCGGTGACTACCGCACGTCACAGCTCAGCATCAAGGGGAGGATCCGGAGGACGTCAGTGTGGAGCCGGCTGAGCGTCCTGCAGATGGTGAGGCACGGGGCGCCAGTGTGCAGTACAGGGGGGGGTTCTTCAGCTGAATCCCCCCTGCACGTAAGTATGTGATCACACTGTCCACCCGCCCGCTCTGCTGCGATGTCAGGAGAGCGGCCGGTGTCGGGCAGTGTGATCATCTGCTCCTCCCAGCAGCACTGCAGGACGCAGCAAGACACTGACAGGCATGTCACCGCTGTGCTCTGCCATCTGTCCTGCTGCATGGGACCAACTGTCTGCACTCTGTCACCTGCACCACAAGTCACAGAGTGGAGACAGTTGGTGACAGAGCACCTCTGCCCCCCCCTCTTCTTTCCCCACTCTCTTCTCTCCCCCCACTCTTCTCCCCCCCTCTCTCTCTTCTCCCCCCCTCTCTCTCTTTCTCTCTCTTCTCCCCCTCTCTCTCTTCTCCCACCCTCTCTCTCTTCTCCCCCTCTCTCTCTTCTGCCCCCTCTCTCTCTTCTCCCCTCTCTCTCTTCTCCCCCCCTCTCTCCCCCCCTCTCTCCCCCCTCTCTTCTCCCCACCTCTCTCTCTTCTCCCCCCCTCTCTCTTCTCCCCCCCTCTCTTCTCCCCCCTCTCTCTCTTCTCCCCCCCCTCTCTCTTCTCCCCCCCTCTCTCCTCCCCCCGCTCTCTTCTCCCCCCCGCTCTCTTCTCCCCCAACCCGCTCGCTCTCTTCTCCCCCCCCCGCTCGCTCTTCTCCCCCCCCGCTCGCTCTCTTTCCCCCACCGCTCGCTCTCTTTCCCTCACCGCTCGCTCTCTTTCCCCCACCACTCGCTCTCTTTTCCTCCCCCCGCTCGCTCTTTTTCCTCGCTCTCTCCTGGCATGGTCAGTACAGAAATCTCTCCATCGTGGAGGGGTGAGAGGGAGTAATAGACATTGAGTCCCTACTGTGTCTGTGTATTTATTTCTAATAAAGTATTTTTCTCTGTGTGATGTCTTTTTTTTTTTTTTAAACCCTTTGTTGGAGATTCTTAATGGCCAGGTTAAACTTGGCCTGACATTAAGAATCTCGGGCTTTATACCAGCTGGTAAAACATAGCTGGTATTAACCCCTTATTACCCAGCGTGCCACCTGCCACCAGGGCCACTGGAAGAGTTGGATACAGCGCCTGAAGATGGCGCTTCTATGAAAGCGCCATTTTCTGGGGCAGCTGTGGACTGCAATTCGCAGTGGGGGGCCCAGAAAGTTTGGGCACCCTGCACTGTGGATTCCAATCCCCAGCTGCCTAGTTGTACCTGGCTGGACTCAAAAATTTGGCGAAGCCCACATCATTTTTTTTTTTTAATTATTTCAAGAAATTCATGAAAAAAAAGGGCTTCTCTATATTTTTGGTTCCCAGCTGGGTACAACTAGGCAGCTGGGGGTTGGGGGCAGCCCGTAGCTGCCTGCTGTACCTGGCTAGCATACAAAAATATGGCGAAGCCCACGTAATTTTCTTAAAAACGTTTTCAGGGAAAAACCTTTATAAAAAAAAAATGCTTCCCTGCATTTCTATTGCCAGTGAAAGTAACACCAAGCAGCGGGGGCTAGCAGCCAGTAGCTGCTTTGGTTACCGTTAGCAATAGAAAATGCAGCGGGAGCCCACAAACAATGTGATTTTTTTGTTTTTTTATTTTTAATGAATTTTTTTAAAAAAAAAATCGGCATGGGCTTCGCCCATCGAGCACCAGAGCATTTTACTTCTCATTCATCCCAAGTAATCAGATGACTCCAGTGTCGGCCGATTACTTGTTCTGTGTCCCCCTGCATCCATCGCAGCGTGTACGGGCTGTGAGGTCAGCGGAGTGGAGACAGTGACATGCTCTGCGCTGACACATAGTGTGCTGCATGTCACTATCTTTCTCCACTCTGGTACTTGTTGTGCAGGTGACCGGATGCTACATGTCACTAACTGTCTCCACTATGGGACTTGTTGTGCAGGTGAGAGTGTATACAGTTGGAACAATGCAGCAGAAGTCACAGAGTGGAGCAAGTTAGTGACATGTATCATCCGGTCACCTGCACAACAAGTCCCAGAGTGGATACAGTGACATGCAGCACACTATGTGTCAGAGCAGAGCATGTCACCAACTTGCTCTGCTCTGTCACCTGCGGTGCTGCATGTCACGTTTTTGCCGCGATTTGGTGCATTTTTTGCTGCGTTTTTGCTCACTGTGTTTTTAATCAGTGCACAATGCCATTAAAGATTGTTGATGAAAAAAAAAAAAAGGTCTGATGTCATTTCCTTATTCAAAATGTTCATTGTATGCAGGAGAGCAGACAGCAGCTGCAGAACTACAAGGCTCAGCATCCTCCATTCACTAGTGTATGCAGGAGAGCAGACAGCAGCTGCAGAACTACAAGGCTCAGCATCCTCCATTCACTAGTGTATGCAGGAGAGCAGACAGCAGCTGCAGAACTACAAGGCTCAGCATCCTCCATTCACTAGTGTATGCAGGAGAGCAGACAGCAGCTGCAGAACTACAAGGCTCAGCATCCTCCATCCAGGACTGTATGCAGTTTTTTACCCAAAAAGAAAAAAAAATGACATGGGCTTCGCCATATTTTTGTATGCTAGCCGGGTACAGCAGGCAGGTACGGGCTGCCCCCAAACCCCAGCTGCCTATTTGTACCCGGCTGGGAACCAAAAATATAGAGAAGCCCTTTTTTTTTAATTATTTCATGAATTTCATGAAATAATTTTAAAAAAAAATGACGTAAGCTTCGCCTAATTTTGGTGTCCAGCCGGGTTCAACTAAGCAGCTGGTGATTGGAATCCACAGTGAAGGGTGCCCAAGCTTTCTGGGCACCCCCACTGCGAATTGCAGTCCGCAGCCACCCCAGAAAATGGCGCTTTCATAGAAGCGCCATCTTCTGGCGCTGTATCCAACTCTTCCAGCTGCCCTGATGCCGGGTGGCTAGCTGGGTAATAATGGAGTTAGGGCTAGCTGTATATTAGCAGCTAGCCCTAAGCCCGAAATTCATGGTGTCACGCCAATATTAGACATGGCCACCATGAATTTCTAGTAATGATAAAAAAAAAACACAACACCCAGAAAAATATTTTTATTAGAAATAAAACACAACACAATTAGTGACTCCATCTTTATTGAAATAAACCCCCCTCCGCAGTAATCCTGGGTTAGGGTCCCGCGCCGTCCAATCAGGATCCAATATCATCTGATCGGTTTGCTGGAAGGCAAAGCGATCAGATGATGTGTCAGGTTAAACTACGTGAATCACATCATACATCAGCTGATTGTATAATCGGCTTTTATACAATCAGCTGATGCATCAGTAGAAAAAAATAAATAAATAAATAAATACTCACGTCTGTGCTGATTACCGGCAGCTCCTGCAGCGGAGTCCGATCCTGGCCCATCACTGCAGGAGCTGCCGGTAATCAGCTGATGAAGTCCCCTGACGGCAGGATCAGCTGATAGCCGGCCGGGCGACACCACGAGAATCGATGCCAGGCGTGCACTGGCATCAACCCCCAGATCTACCCGGGATCGGCGGAGGTCCCTGACGGTGGTCCCAGCAGTCCAAAGGCTCCTGCAGGCCTTGACAAGAACTTTGAGTAAAGACCTTGAAACTGCACCCCTGGTGTTGCCTCAGTTATTTCTCGGCATAGACACGAATAAGCACCAACAGTGTCCCCGGGGCACCGCTCCACCTGTGGGGAGCAGTACCACCATTGCTGCCATATCATCACCCCGGAGGCCTCACACAGCAGCGGCGGCTTAATAGCCGCATACCACAGGTGGCGTCACGAACACAAACCCCAAGTCATCAGCCATATTTAACTGACACCCACCAGGGCCACGGAGTCGGGCCCCGCCACCACTGATTACACCCGGACTAGTCCGGCCCGGTACTGGGTGTCCCATAGCCCTGGGGTGGGCGAGTCAATCTTGGCGTCACGAACAGGATTTCGTGCCCGGACCCACCGGGTACTGTGCGCCTGAAAAGACTGTGAAAGAACTGTTTTACTGAAAAAACTGCCGCCATTAGCCTGGCTGAGCGCGGGAAGAAGAGGGGCGTGCCTGTAGAAAGAGCGCAAAAGTAAGCCCCGCCCTTGGTCTTGCAAGGCAGAGCGCGAAGCTAAGCCTGCGATGCAGAGCAGGGATTGAAAAATGGCGCCCTGAAAAGAGAATTGACTGTCTGGCTGTTCGGCTTGCTGCCTAAAGAAAGGAGAAGTCGACTTACCGGCCAGAGAAACAGAATCCCGGAAACACCAAGGGGGAGCGGACGGAAGATGTCTGCGTTCAGCCCTGTCGGCAGCATGGCGGGACTCCGAAGTGGAAGACGCGGAGTGGCCTTTGATGTGGAGGATCGCGGCCCGAGTGAGCTCCCCGCGGGAACCGCTGCCTGGTTGGAGCGGGAGCTGGGTCGATTCTGCGTCCGGGTGAGAGCACAGACACTGCAGCAGGTGCTCGACTGGAAGGCGGAAGTCCGGAGGATGGTCGCCGCTGTGTGGGCCCAGGAACAGAGGGCCACCGCAGCAGCCGTGTCACGTGAAGATAAAGCCACGCAGACCCCCACGGCATCCCTCCTCAGCTGGGAGCCAGGACCCGACAGCACCGTGACGAGTGAGCCCTGTGAAGCACCACTCCGGGATCAAGAGGTACCGTGTACGCTGCCCCCGCTACCGTTCACGCTGGAGGTTCAGAGCCCGGGGATGTATTGTGCCTGGAGAAGAAGTCCGGTGTCCCGTACGACATTGGCACAGTATGGTCCCCTGCAATGGTAACCGCATCCGTAAGTTAACCCCTGAAGTTAAACGTTCGAGTTGAAAGTTTTAAAGGACCTGCTCCAGAAATAGTGCCTCCTGCCTTTGTTGAACGTCCCTAAGTTCTCCAGGAGACGCCACCCAGCACAAGAGGTGGAAGGAGGAGGACCTTGTCTGACTTGTTGACCGCCGCTGGGTCGGAGTCCCAGTGGGCGCCATCAAGGGTCGGAGCCCCTGGTGGAGGACGACAAGGAGTTAATGGAGTCAGGACAGTACATAGCCCCTGAATGTCTGCCCATTGTTCTTTTCGAAGATGACACCCTAGTCCTGAATCCTTGTCCCCTGTTCTTTTTGAAGATGACCCCCCCCCTGTTTATGTGTTACCGGGACACTGGACTGGAATGTGGTCCCCGGTGAATGTGTTATTTATGTGCCTCCCATAAAGGGATGTAATGTCCTAAAGTTTTAATGTTTTATGCATAACTAAATTTTGCAGTTTCTTCCATTGTTTTTGTTGTTTCAGCCCGAGGACGTGCTGGGATTCGCTGTGGGGGAGTGTGGCGCCCGAGGCTTCCGTCGCCACAGAGACATTGCACCCCAGTCAGAGGTGTGATGTCCCATCCTGGGTAAGAAAAGGGGTACATGCCAGTTCACAGGTAAAACTGCACTACACCCATTGCTAGGCACACACTGGGACCAGGGACAGTGGCAGAAACCCTCCCATGCTGCATGCTGGGAGGAGACGTAAGACCCATCCCTGCTCCTATAGGGTGGTAGCTTAGCAACCGGGGGAGCCAGCCGAGTGTAGAGCAGAGAGGAAGATCAGAGTTTCAGTTTACCTCAGAGAGTGAGAGAGTGAGGAGCCAGCATGTAGCTGTGAAAGAGAAAGGAGCTCTGTGAGTTCAGAGTGTCCGCAACAGAGAAAGAAAGCAACAGAGAAGGAGAGAAACAGAGAGTAGAAGAAGAGCTCTAGTCAGGCAGGAGCTAAAGAAAGAAGAAGGTGACGCTTCCTGGTGAAGACCCTGGGACTCGGAGGGTCCAGGTGACACCAAGCAGGGAACGAAGGGATTCCAGGGCCACAGATAGCTTCAGAGCTGGTGGCCAGTGAAGTCAGCTGAGAAAGGACACAATTAGAGGGGTGCACTGGCATTAACCCCCATATCTACCCGGGATCGGCGGAGGTCCCTGACGGTGGTCCCAGCAGTCCAAAGGCTCCTGCAGGCCTTGACAAGATCTGTGAGTAAAGACCTTGAAACTGCACCCCTGGTGTTGCCTCAGTTATTTCTCTGCATAGACACGAATAAGCACCAACAGTGTCCCCGGGGCACCGCTCCACCTGTGGGGAGCAGTACCACCATTGCTGCCATATCATCACCCCGGAGGCCTCACACAGCAGCGGCGGCTTAATAGCCGCATACCACAGGTGGCGTCACGAACACAAACCCCAAGTCATCAGCCATATTTAACTGACACCCACCAGGGCCACGGAGTCGGGCCCCGCCACCACTGATTACCCCCGGACTAGTCCGGCCTGGCACCGGGTGTCCCATAGCCCTGGGGTGGGCGAGTCAATCTTGGCGTCACGAACAGGATTTCGTGCCCGGACCCACCGGGTACTGTGCGCCTGAAAAGACTGTGAAAGAACTGTTTTACTGAAAAAACTGCCGCCATTAGCCTGGCTGAGCGCGGGAAGAAGAGGGGCGTGCCTGTAGAAAGAGCGCAAAAGTAAGCCCCGCCCTTGGTCTTGCAAGGCAGAGCGCGAAGCTAAGCCTGCGATGCAGAGCAGGGATTGAAAAATGGCGCCCTGAAAAGAGAATTGACTGTCTGGCTGTTCGGCTTGCTGCCTAAAGAAAGGAGAAGTCGACTTACCGGCCAGAGAAACAGAATCCCGGAAACACCAAGGGGGAGCGGACGGAAGATGTCTGCGTTCAGCCCTGTCGGCAGCATGGCGGGACTCCGAAGTGGAAGACGCGGAGTGGCCTTTGATGTGGAGGATCGCGGCCCGAGTGAGCTCCCCGCGGGAACCGCTGCCTGGTTGGAGCGGGACTAGTCCGGCCTGGCACCGGGTGTCCCATAGCCCTGGGGTGGGCGAGTCACCTGCAATCCCTGCCACCACCACAACTCCCAATTGTGCCCTGGGACTACACCTCCCCTACCCGTGGAGGGGATTCCACCTTGCTGCCCCACACCACCAGTCCCGTGCATGGTCCCCAGAGCGGTGCCACCATCTCATCACCGCAACCCACGGGTGGCGTCACGGACAATCTCCCTTTAAATATTCCCCTTTTGTTGTGGAGCCTGGGATCACAGACCGGGTCACGCCACCGTGATACCTACAGAAGTGACCCCTTGGCCCGGATCCGAGTACCCCTTATCCCTGGGCGACACATGGTGATGTCCTGACCTTCACGAGTCAAATAGGAGGAAAAGAGGACTTCAACACAAAGTCAGTGTGAAGGATCACTTGTGAAGATTATTTCACATTGGACTTATACAATAGCGTGATGGAGCTGAAAGTAGTTATCTAGAGACATGCAAAATCCATGAGACATTTCAACTATTAGCAATGCTGTATATACAGTGGTATGCAAAAGTGTGGGCACCCTTGGTCAAAATAACCGTTATTGTGAACAGTTAAGCAAGTTGAAGATGAAATGATCTCTAAATGGCATAAAGTTAAAAATAACACATTTCCTATGTATTTTAGGTACAAAATATATATATATATTTTAATATTTTACATTTTCAAATTAACAAAAAAGGAAAATAAGCCAATGCAAAGTTTGGGCACCCTGTATGGTTAGTACCTAGTAGCACCCCCTTTGGCAAGTATCACAGCTTGTAAAAGCTTTTTTTTAGCAGCCAAGAGTCTTTCAATTCCTGTTTGAGGGATTTGCATTCATTCTTTCTTGTTGACGTATTCCAGTTCTGTGAGATTCCTGGCTCGTCTTGCATGCACTGATCTGGCTTGGAGACATCTTTAGGTTCTGTGAGATTCCTGGGTCGTCTTGCATGCATTGCTCTGGCTTGGAGACGGCTTGGAGTTCTGTGAGATTCCTGGCTCGTCTTGCATGTACTGCTCCTCCTTGAAAATGTCTTTCAGTTCTGTGATATTCCTGGCTCGTCTTGCATGCAGTGCTCCTCCTTGGCAATGTCTTCCAGTTCTATGAGATTCCTGGCTCGTCTTGCCTGCACTGCTCTTCCTTGGAGACGTCTTCTAGTTCTGTGAGATTCCTGGTTCGTCTTTCATGTTCTGCTCTTCCTTGGAGACATCTTCCAGTTCTGTGAGATTCCTGGCTCGTCTTGCATGCACTGCTCTTCCATGGAGACGTCTTTCAGTTCTGTGAGATACCTGGCTCACCTTGCATGCACTGCTCTTCCTTAGAAAGTCTTCCCATTCTGTGAGATTCATGGCTTGTCTTGCATGCACTGCTTTTCCTTGGACACATCTTCCAGTTCTGTGAGATTCCTGGCTCGTCTTGCATACACTGATCTTTTGCGCTCTAGCCACAGACTTTTAATGATGTTCAGATCATGGGACTGTAAGGGCCATTGTAAAACCTTTAGCTTGCGCCTCTTGTGGTTATCTATTGTGGATTTTGACGTGTTTAGGATAATTATCCATTTGTAGAAGCCATCCTCTTTTCTCCTCTTTTCAACATCAACTTTTTTACAGATGCTAATGTTTGCATCAAAAATTTGTTGACATTTCATTGAATCAATTCTTCACTCTACCTGTGAAATGATCCTTGTGCCTTTGGCTGCAACACAACCCCCAAATCATGGTTGATCCACCCCCATGCATAATGGTTGGGGAGATGTTTTTCCCGATATTCTGTGCCTTTTTTCTCCACACATACCTTTGAACATTGTGGAAAAAGAGTTCTACTTTAACCTCATCGATCCATAGGACTTGTTTTCAAAATGCTACGAGCTTGTTTAGATGTTCTTCTGCAGATGTCTGACTCTGAATTTTATGATGAGGACGCAGGGGAGGTTTTCTTCTGATGACTATTCCAGGAAGGCAGTACTTGTGCTGGTGTCTCTGAATAGTAGAGCAATGTACCACAACTCAAGAGTCTGCTAAATCTTCCTGAAGGTCTTCTGCAGTCAGGCAGGGGTTCTGATTTACCTCTCTAACAATCCTACAAGTAACTCTCACTGAACTGTTTTGGGGTCTTCCAGACCTTATCTTGACCTCCAATGTTCCTGGTAACTGCCATCTTTTAATTATGTTTCAAACTGAGGAAAGTGCAACTTGAAAACGCTTTGCTATCATCTTGTGGCCTTCTCCTGCTTTGTGAGCCTCCGCCATTTTCATTTTCAGAGTGCTAGGCAGCTGCTTAGAGGAACCTATGACTGCTGTTTTTTAGCACAATGTTAGAGGAGACTGGTTTTACTGTGACATTTTCATGACCTGGCCTTTCCTAACGATGACAGTGAACAAGTCATAACCCCAACAAGGCACTTAAGGTCTGAAACCTTGGTCAAAGTAATCTCAGCACATAAATCTTAAAGGGTGTTCAAACTCTTAAGGCTGCTTTACACGCTGCAACATCGCTCAAGCGATCTCGTTGGGGTCACGGAATTTGTGACGCACATCCGGTCGCTTTAGCGATGCCGTTGCGTATGACACCTATAAGCGATTTTGCATCGTCGCAAAACGTGCAAAACCGCTCATCGGTGACATGGGGGTCCATTCTCTAATATCGTTGCTGCAGCAGTAACGAAGTTGTTCCTCGTTCCTGCGGCAGCACACATCGGTACGTGTGACACCGTAGGAACGAGGAACTTCTCCTTAAATGCCTCCCGCCCGCAATGCGGAAGGAAGAAGGTGGGCGGGATGTTCGTCCCGCTCATCTCCGCCCCTCCGCTTCTATTGGGCGGCGGTTCAGTGACGCAGCTGTGACGCTGAACGAACCGCCCCCTTAGAAAGAAGGCGTTTTGCCGGTCACAGCGACATCGCAGGGCAGGCAAGTAGTGTGACGGGTCTGGGCGATGTTGTGCGCCACGGGCAGCGATTTGCCCATGTCGCACAACTGATGGGGGCGGGTACCCACGCTAGCGATATCGGTACCGATATCGCAGCGTGTAAATTGGCCTTTACATTGGCCTATTTTACTTTTTGTAATTTTTAAAATGTTAAAGATGAAAATATATTTTTTTTTTTGCCTAAGATACAAAAGAAATATGATAATCATTATGTTATATGAATGCGTGCAGATGATGCTTATTTTACAAACCAATGGCCCGTAAAAAAAAGTAACACCACTGATTTCAAAAACGATGAGGTTGTGGTTTTAAACCTACAGTATCTGGTGATACTGAAAGATTAGTTGGACAGACAATCAACGCCTTTGATTTCAGGCCGATATCCATTACTTACGCTGATATAATTTAGAAAACCTTGAGGGTAAAAGTGAGAGATTTGTGCTGCAGTATTTAGATTACAGAAGATTGTCTAGACTGATACACTGTAGCAAATACAACAGCTGTATGGGCAAAACTAGGTCAAAACACGTTTTTAGCTTCTAAATATGAGCAACTTTGTTTCCATTCGCAAACAGCCGTGCTCTTGACAATGGCGTAGAAAAAGAACAAAGTGTCTAAATGATTAAAGTATTCGCCAGTTCACATTACATTATGGTCCTATGCTTGGTGACTACAAGTATAAACCGTGGAGATCAAAATGAGAGAACAATGTATGATCACTTGATTTTTTTTCAGAATTAATGTAATCTACATTGATGAACATTTGAAGGCTTTTTGTAAGGGGCGCACCATGCTACTAGATAGGAGTTGTACAAAAGATCCAAAGTTTAGCAACATAAAACCTTTATTTTACCCAAAATGTGATGAAATAATAGAGAACAGCAATGACTGTAGATGTAGAAAGATTATCAGTGAATTTTCTGCAGGTGACAACAGTGACAATCAGTAGAACGTGTACCGACCGTCGCTGAGAATGACTTCAGCACATCTGCGGCCACAAGACATCACTAGTCCCTCACACTGCTCTGGTGGGATTTTGGCCCACTCTTCTTCCAGCCTCTTCCACAGGACATCACTAGTCTCTCACACTGCTCTGGTGGGATTTTGGCCCACTCTTCTTCCAGCCTCTTCCACAGGACATCACTAGTCTCTCACACTGCTCTGGGGGGATTTTGGCCCACTCTTCTTCCAGCCTCTTCCACAGGACATCACTAGCCTCTCACACTGCTCTGGTGGGATTTTGGCCCACTCTTCTTCCAGCCTCTTCCACAGGACATCACTAGTCTCTCACACTGCTCTGGTGGGATTTTGGCCCACTCTTCTTCCAGTCTCTTCCACAGGACATCACTAGTCCCTCACACTGCTCTGGGGGGATTTTGGTCCACTCTTCTTCCAGTCTCTTCCACAGGACATCACTAGTCTCTCACACTGCTCTGGTTGGATTTTGGCCCACTCTTCTTCCAGCCTCTTCCACAGGACATCACTAGTCTCTCACACTGCTCTGGTTGGATTTTGGCCCACTCTTCTTCCAGCCTCTTCCACAGGACATCACTAGTCTCTCACACTGCTCTGGTGGGATTTTGGCCCACTCTTCTTCCAGCCTCTCCACAGGACATCACTAGTCTCTCACACTGCTCTGGGGGGATTTTGGCCCACTCTTCTTCCAGCCTCTTCCACAGGACATCACTAGTCTCTCACACTGCTCTGGTGAGATTTTGGCCCACTCTCCTTCCAGTCTCTTCCACAGTTGTTTGACTGTTGTCGGTTTCTTGGCCATAACTTTAGAGGTTTTCTATTGGGTTTAGATCAGGAGTCTGGGCTGTGGCCATTTCATTGTTTCCAGGATCGGCTTTCCACGTTTTGCTGTGTGACAGGGGGCATTGTCCTGCATGAAAATTGCTGGCTGATTGAGTGATGAACGCAAGTAAGGAACCATGTGTTGTTGAAGAAGGTTCTGATCCACACTTGCATTCACTCTGCCATGTAGCTGTATGAGAGGTCCAACTCCTGCTGCAGAAAAAATTCCCCAAACCATGACCCTTCCTCCACTGCCTTTCACTGACTTCTTAACACACTTTGGGTTCAGTCTTTCCCCAATTTGTTAACAAACAAAATGTTTCCCATCAGACCCAAATAAATAATTAAACTTGCTTTCATCACTAAATGAACTGTGGCCACTTCTCCTCTGTCCACAGAACATGCCCCTCACCAAAGGTGAGTGTAGCCTTGTGATTCTTTCTGCTAATGAGAGGTTTGGTCACTGCAGAGTGGGCTTTCAGTCCAAATGCTCTTAAGTGTTGTGACAATGTATGAGACAGATTGCTAAAAAATGCAGACCTGACAACTGTAAACACTGCGTTTGGCAAAAAAAATGAGGTGAAAGCGCATGCATTTTTGATGCATTTTCAATGCGTTTTTAATCTGTTTTCGTCAGTGCGTTTTTTAAAGCAGAAATAAAATATGATAGGATAGGATCATTGATAGATAGCTATAATAGATAGAAAAAAATAGATACAGAGAATAGATAGTTAGAAAGAACATATAGAATAGATTATAAGAAAGAACAGGTAGAATAGATAGAAAGAAATAACAGAATAGCTTGATAGAGGGATAGCTGGCTTGGCCAGCTGTTTTTTACATTTTTTTGGAAAAAAAAAGGACGTGGGGCCCCCAATATTTTTCATATCCACCACAGAAACAGCAGCAGCTGTGGGCTGCAACCCTCAGCTGTCTGCTGTACTTTTGGCTGATTATGAAAAATAGATGGGATCCCACACTTTTTTTTTAATTATTTGATTTATTTTAAAAAAAATGACGTGGGGTCTCCCCCATTTTTCTAAAACCAGCCAAGGTGCAGCAGATAACTGAGAGCTGATATTATTAGGGTGGGAAGGCCCATCGTTATTTGGCCCTTTCCAGTCTAACAATAACAGCCCACATCCGCCCCAGAAATGGCACATCCATAAGATGCTCCAATTCTGGCGCTGGACCTGACTCTTCTCGTTGGCCTGGTGCAGTGGCAATCGGGGCAATAAGGAGTTAATGGCAGCCCACAGCAGCCACTAAGACCTAGATTAGTGATGGCAGTTGTCTATGAGACCTCGCCCCATCACTAATCTGTAAGTAAAAGTAAATAAACACATGCACCCCCAAAATCCTTTATTTGGAATAAAATACAAAAACATACTCTTTCACCACTTTATTAACCCCTACATACCCTGCAGGTCTGAAGTAGTCCACACGAGGTCCCATGGTGATTCAGCTCTGCTGCATCCCTGTCCTGTCACAGCGAGCATCATAGAGCATGACTGCCCGCTGACAGCAGAGACAGACCGTGCAATGAGAATGAACCTCTGATATCAGTGCTGCCACACAGGCAATAGTGCGGGGCCCACAGTTGTGACGTCAGAGGTTCAACCGAGTTCAATCTCATTGCGCGGCTCTGTCTCTGTGTCGCGGTCTGATTTGCGGTCACAGGTGAAGGACTCCAGCTGTGACCAGAAATCACCTGATTGATGGCACCGCTGATCTCGCTGCTCACTTCAGTCACTCAGGTGATTTTCTGTCACAGATGGAGGACTCTAGCTGTGGCAGCGGCTAACCTGAGTGACGTCACCACTGATAGCGTGACTCACTTCAGTTGCTGCGTGGAGCTCACAGTGGGCAGTCTTGTTCTATGGCGCTCGCTGTGAGCCTCACATGTAGTAGTGCTGGAAGCGTCGTGGGACCTCGTGTGGATTACGTCAGACCTGAAGGGGCGTTTGGGTTGTTAATAAAGTGGTGAAAAAGGGTGGCTTTTTTGTCTTTTATTTCAAATAACGGATTTTTGGTGTTCGTGTTTATTTACTTTCACTTACAGATTAGTGATGAGGAGGAGTCTCATAGATGCCTGCAATCACTAAGCTAGCACTTAGTGGCAGCTATTGGCTGCAAGTAACTTATTACCCGGATTGCCAGCGCACAAGGGCAATCAGGATGAGCCGGTTAAAGTCCCGGGACTGTCGCATCTAATGGATGCGGCAATTCTGGGCAGCTGCTGGCTGATATTTTTAGGCTATGGGGCTCCCAATAATGTGCGTCTCCCCAGCCTGAGAATACTAGCCCCCAGCTATGAACCTTTATCTTGGCTTGGTATTAAAATTGAGGAGGAACGCACACAGTTTTTTTTAATTAGTTATTTATTTTACTGTATGATATAGACCCACCCACCAGCGGATGTGATTGGTTGCAGTCAGACAGCTGTCAGTCAGCGTGGGGGCTCGTTTGACTGCAACCAATCATAGGCGTCGATGGGCAGGGGAAGCAGTGAATATGAAATGAGACTAATGAGTGGGTGCAGTGAATATGAAATGAGCCTAATGAGCGGACGACAGTTTCTGAAGCAGGAGAGGCCATGGGAGCAGTGTGACAACCACACCGCGCCGGTGATCGGTGAGTATGAAGCGGAGAGATAAGGGAGAGAGAGAGAGAATGGAGAAAAGTTGGTGACCTGCGTTTTTTGTTGACAAAAAATGCATCCAAAACGCAACCAAAACTCAGTGCAAATGCACAGCTAACATTTTGGTTGCGTTTTGACACACCTCAAACAAAACGATGCCTAAAAAAAAAGCAACGTGTGCATTGAATTTCTGAGTTATCATAGACTTTGCTGGGGATGCAAAATGCATCCTTTTTGTCAATGATACAGTGAAGTTTAAAACACAACTAAAACGCAAGAAAAAACGCAACGTGCGCACATGGCTTACCCTGTTCAGTGCTGAACTGCTGAGCAATTCCAGCTACAGTGTGGAAATGATTACCCATGGAGATTCTCCGCGTTATCCTGTCCTCTCTTGCATTTGTCTTTCTTGGACGACCAGTGTTCTTTGGGAACTCAAAAGAGTTTATGATATTGTAAAGATGCAATATTCTCGAAATTACATACTTGGAACAACCTACTTCTCTTGCTAGGGCTGATTAGGGTCACCACTTTGGCCTTCATCTGGACAACCTGCTGCTGGAGGGTTTCAGTCACTTTGGAACGGCACAACATTTTTCCAAAGTCAGTGCAAACTGGAAAGCTAGGCTGCCAGTTACATAGGGTTTGTCAGACATTTAAGGAAATTAGCACCAATAACTTGCAGGTAGCGGAAAGTGTTCTCTAATTTTGATGCATGTTCTTTTTCATTTATCTCATTTACATTTTTATTATGTGCTGTACAATAAATTCAATTTATGAAATAAGCGAAAAATCCTGCAAGATTCCTCGTGTTAAGATATAATCACATAGTACTACACAATGACTGCAACATTTAGGAAATTGTGGGTTGTTCTCTAATTCTGATCTCCAGGGAATAAGTATATCCACAGGGACTGGTGTATTTTTTTTTATTTTCTTACAGTGGGAGTTTCTGAACAATACATCCTACTGTATGCCAATACAATATAGATGTATATGTATAGATATAGCATAAAATGCTGGGAACTTCTCCTGGTATATACAACACATATTAAACAGAGGCTGAAATTGTGGTGTGAATAACACCTTATATACACTGTACAATTATTTTGACATAAATGTGTCATCCAAATAAAACCTAATGCTTTTTATACTAAACATATTATTTACGAGATTTTCTTGCTTCATTTTTCTGCATTGTTGATGTTCATATTTATATTTTTAAAAATCCTAAAATATTCCAGTTTTTCCCTTTGGCCACTGAGACTCACAATAGTCTTGATGCTTCTTGTTCAATACAAATCATTCTCAGCAACCAGCTCTGTATCATCACAGACAGGATTACAATGATGACATTACACAGTGGATACCTCAGGTTCCGCCATTCACAATAGGTGAAGACATAGCTCACCTCCTCCCCCTCCTGTACAATTAGTGATGATACTTCTATATACAGTAGATAACACAGGATCCACCTTTCACAATATGTGATGTCACAGCTCACCTCCTCCCTCTCCTGTACAATGACTGATAACACTTCTATAAACAGTATATAACATAGTATTCACCATTCACAATAGGTGATGTCACAGCTCACCTCCTCCTCATGTACAATGACTGATAACACCTCTATATATAGTAGATAACACAGGATCCACCATTCACAAAAAGAGATCTCGCAGCTCACCTCCTCCTCATGTACAATGACTGATAACACCTCTTTATACAGTAGATAACACAGGATCCACCATTCACAATAGGTGATGTCACAGCTCACCCTCTCCCCTCCTATACAATGAATAACACCTCTATATACAATAGATAAGGCAAGATTCACCATTGACAATAGGTGATGTCACAGCTCACCACCTCCCCCTCCTGTACAATGAGTGAAAACACCTCTAAAAACAGTAGATAACACAGGATCCACCATTCACAACAGGTGATATCACAGATCACTTCCTACTCCTGTACAATAATTAATAATTCGAGATGAAGGGAATCGATTAGTTAGACTCCAGTCCAGCATCCAGTTCGATAGTATTCAGTAGCTAGATAGGCAGCCCGCAAACCTTTTACCTTCCTACATTCCCAGTGCGGCTTTTGATTAGCCTGGGCTGGCGCAATGTCCTCTGTGTGACATGGCACCGTGATGTCATCGCACCAGCCCAAATGCATCAAATGCTCTGCCAGAGACACTGGAAAGTAAGGCTAGGTTCACATTTCCGTTGTTTTGCTTCCGTCAGGTCCGTCAGCAACGGATCAGTCGTTTTTTAGTTGTCAGCTGACGCAACAGATGTGTTTTTCACAGGATTCCTTTCACAGGAATCCTGTGAAAAAACTGATCCGTTGCGTCCGTTACATCCGCTGTGCGTCCGTTTTTTGACGGATCAGTCATGATCCGTTTGTGTTTGGGTCAGCCCAGTGGGTGTGCCAAACATGCTGGGCATGCTCAGTAGAGCATGATGGAATCCAGCGCTGGATTCCGTCGTAAGACGGATTACGACGGAATCCAGCACCATAGAGATACATTACAAGCTTGACAGACTGCGACGGATTCCTGCGCGGTGCGTCAATTTTGACGGCCAGAAAAATGTTACATTCTGCGTTGTTTCCGCACCGCGGTCAGTCAAAAAACGACCGCGGCGCAGTGGATGCAACGCAAGGTAATCAGTCGCAATCCATCACTAATACAAGTCTATGGGACACAACGGAATCCGCTAAACGGATTGCGTTGTTTACCATAGCCGCGGATTGTGACTGATACATTTTAACGGAGGTGTGAACCTAGCCTAAGAGATTCCCCAGGTACCACTGATCTGGAAGCTGGACCAGGAGTCGCTCATCTCTTCTGATAACAGACAGGTGATGTCACAGCTCACTTCCTCCCCCTCCTGTACAATGACTTCTACACATGTTACATACCCTGCCCACAAAACACTCATAAACATCTTGAGTCTATTGCTTCCGGTGTTAC
This sequence comes from Anomaloglossus baeobatrachus, assembly GCF_048569485.1. Classification (NCBI taxonomy): domain Eukaryota; kingdom Metazoa; phylum Chordata; class Amphibia; order Anura; family Aromobatidae; genus Anomaloglossus; species Anomaloglossus baeobatrachus. The sequence continues at coordinate 189,662,023 of NC_134362.1, read as the reverse complement.
ACATGGCTGCTGTAAATCATCTCTCTAAATTTTAGAAGCTCTAATCATGTACAGAAAATAGAAATAAAAAATAAATCTATTATCAGAAAATTAAAACAGATTAGGAAAACGCTTGTTACAATTAATCACATAAACGTGATAAGCAGATTAAAATAAACTAATTACAGTCAAAGTGATCCAAAATTTTCAAGACCAAAGCAATAAAGAGAACCCAAGATATAACCATAAAATAAAAACATTGGAAAATCAAGTAATGTTACAGCTTAGGCTCTGTTCACACTTGCATTAGTTGCTTTGTCCATTGCACATCTGCCAAAAACGACAAAGCAATGGAAGGACAGACAACGTGACGGAAAACCGACAGACCTGATTGGGGTATGTTGGGCGCCATTGCTATCCTACCGATCTGACGCACCTGTCATTCTCTTGTTCTGCTCTTATATCGGAAACGAGGAACGCAGATGTGAGCAGAACAATGCCGACATTATGAATGATATAAAAATAGACTTTGTATATCTCATCTACTATTATATCAATCACATAGAAGTGAATCATTCTCAGCGGATCTGGAGACAACGGGCAGACAGCCATTGTTCTTCAAAGAAAAGATACTAAAATACCATTTACACAGAGGAACGAAAAGTCATTATTTTGTGCTGTAATTAATATGTTCAATTAACGGTAATACTGAATATGTGAATTGCCTTAATCAGGCTATAATCAGTATGCACAGATTACATTAATTATGTGCTGGTTACGTGTATTTATACCCTATTGTTGACTAATGAAGCCTATCTTACGACCCTGGGGGGTAGGTTTACGTGTAGTAGTTCTATTGCAGATTTGCCAAAAATTGCATTTCATTCTTTAAGCCTTAAAGGGGTTTTCCAACCACATTTTTTTTTAATAAACAGTAATACAAAATAACAAAGGAAGTAATTGTGACACCCTGGACTAGCCAGGTAGTCACAGACATACCAACATACACACCCCCACCCTAGACAGTAACAACAGTCAGAAAAAAACCCTTGTTGCCTCCCTCCAGGGTCTGATGTCCACACCAGGTGGGGTGGAGCCAGGCGGTTGGCCCCACCCATCGGGGAGTTCACAGGCCTGGAGGCGGGAAAAGCAGCAGTCTAGTTTAGGAGGTGGAAGTGAGAGGAGTAAAAGGTCTGCGTGTGCCTGGGTAGGAGCCCAGGCACTGACAGCAAGGTTGGCAGACAGTGGTGGCCGGGGCTGGGCGGTGGCCCACCGGTACCAAACCGGGGAGCGGAGTGAAGCTAAGCACACAGGCAGGGCCATCGTACCCCGACCAGGCTTGGAGCCGCCGTCAATAGTCAAATCCGAGTGTGACAGGAACCCCAGGGGTTCCCCAACAACCAAGTCCCGACAGAAGGCAACAGTCCGCACCGTGAGGATATCCAGCCACCGCCAAAGGCTAGAGATCCAAGGGCCAGCGCCTGCGGGCAAAACGGGCTCCTACGGCACCTATACGCCGGGGAGCGGACTACCGGTGGGCAACCACAGGAGTCAGAACACTTCTAACAAGTGCAGGGAAAGACAGCCACCATCAGCCGTCTGGGGAGAGCACAACAACACTGCAGCCGGCTGCGGGACCCGTCCATTCGGCCGTTTTGGTTTACCAGAGACTCTGTCAGTGATTGTCTGAGTGAGTACACCAGTGCGGTCTGGCACCGCGCCGCGCTGTCCCTGCAACCCTGCACCCCAGCCAGCCAGCCTCCCCGTTACACCACCGGGCCCCGGGATCACCAACCCCCTACCCACGGAGGGGACAACATCCTAGCTGCTCCCTACCATCTCTCCTGGGATCCCCGTCACCAGCAGCGGCGGTGCCATCATCACCACGTCCTGTGGGTGGCGTCACGAACAATCTCCCTAACCAAACCATCCCTTTTCACTCACGGGTGAGGAGCGCTGCTCAAGTCCTCGGGTCCGGCCCACCGCTCGAGCCACCGAGCAGCAGCAGCAGAAGCCCCGGACCGAAGCGTAGCGAACGCGTCCCCTCCGCCCGCAACATAATAGTCACCTTACCAATCCCCCGACGATCCCACCCTTTCCTGATCCTGGACAGTCCCTCCTTACCCAACTCCCTCTATTGGGTCCGTCTTATATCCGGTGGATGGCAGTGGTGGTGGAGCTGGGTCACAGGAGGCAGGGGCGATGGTGGAGCAGGGTGATGCTGTGGGCGGTGCGGCGAGTGCTGTGAGGCAGGAACATCCAAAAAAGCAGTGTGGGCTGCAAAGAAATGGTGCTTGTAGTTGGTGCATGCTCAGATTGAACCATTGGCTCAATGACAATCCAAGATCTATCTACACACGCCATTTTCCTTATGTCCACTGTTGAGTGATCAATGGGCCTGAGGAGGCGAGTGCGCAGATGAAATCTTGAGCTGAGAGCTCAATCTGTGCACACGCCGACCCTGGACACGATTATTTGTAGTCCGCACCTCTGACATTTTCAGGATGGCACCTGCCTCACCGTCCGCAGTCAGCACTAGCACAATGCACAGCCCTAAGCATTGCCCCTGCCTCCTGTGACCATTCTCCACCCCCCCCCCCACCCCCCGAGAAGCTACATTCGGCTTATAAAATACACCCCTCATTTTCTTCCCAAATTTTTGGGTGGAAAAGTGAGTGTCATATAATACGAAAAATATGGTATTTGCCAATATTATTATTATTACGCCTACTACATATAAGGATAGGATCTTGGAGATGGAAATAATCCTTTAAGGCACCATAAAGTGGCACATGAAGTGCTTATGTGTCTGTAATCTGGACCAGTAGGGGCTCTGTAGCCCACAGTGGCCTAACTGCATGAACCCTTAAAAGTGTTGTCGCGCCTTATTAAATGGGTAAAATTGCAAAGTACTTGTAAACACAGGCAGCTTTGCAATCTACCACTTATTAAACTCTTCTCCACTGTCAAGATTGAAGGGATTTTTAATTTTATATCTTACTATTCATTGCCCAGGTTTCCAGCCTCTACTAGTGTATAAGAGGTGGCAAGTGTCCTAGGTAAGGAAAGAGCACTTGCAAGCTCATTGCTTTACAGCTTGCAAGCGCTACTCTGCAGCTGGTCGAAGCTCTAGATCCAGCCATCGTCAGAGTCTATGCACTCCTCTGATGGTGCAGAAGCAAAACAGCTTCTACTGTTTGGACCACCGGCACGACCATCAATCTTCAGAAGAACACAAACCCCCCTGGCAAGCCAAAGCCAGGAGGCAGAGGAGTGTTAGGGCCCCGTTACACGCAACGCCGTATCTAACGATATATCACCGGGGTCACGGATTCCGTTATGCCCATCCGGCATCGTTAGCGACGTCGTTGCGTGTGACACCAACAACCAGCCGTTAACGATCAAAAATACTCACCTTATCGTTGATCGTTGACACGTCGTTCATTTTCAAAAAAACGTTGATTGTTGAGGTTGCAGGTTGTTCGTCGTTCCCGAGGCAGCACACATCGCTACATGGGACAAATGACGAACTACAGCTTACCTGCGGCCGCCGGCAATGAGGAAGGAAGGAGGTGGGCAGGATGTTACGGCCGCTCATCTCCACCCCTCTGCTTCTATTGGGCAGCCGCTTAGTGACGCCGCTGTGATGCCGCACGAACCGCCCCCTTAGAAAGGAGGCGGTTCGCCGGCAACAGAGACGTCGCTAGGCAGGTAAGTCCGATTGACGGCTCCGAATGATTTTGTGCGCCACAGGCAGCGATTTGCCCGTGACGCACAAATGACGGGGGCGGGTACTTTCACCAGCGATATCGCTGAGTGTGACACCCCCTTTAGATGATATGATCCCCATACACCAGGGGTGCACAACTTTGTTTGGTCTGGGTGCCAAATTTTGTGACTGTACCACTGCCAATGTACTAATAAGTGAGGGGTCTCAATTCTGGAACTTGCACTATTGTAGACAAAGAGGGTCCCCCGCTCCCCTATTTTACATTTCAGAATAAAAAGTAATCAAGAAGAGCATACAATGAGCACAGCTATCCCCATAGTTATACATAGTCTAGTGTTACTGAACACTTAGGAATCAGTGATGTCTGGGGGCCGCACAGAAATGGCATAACAGGTCGCATATCGCCACCGAGCTGCAGGTTGTGCATCACTGCCATACACAATAATGTTGGACAAACCAGTCATTTTGTCTCCCAACATTTCCCTGACATATGATGTCAGGGTAGAGAAGGATTAGGCAACATGAATTACAGTGCAGATCCTTTTATTTCCATAAGGCATAAGTTTCTGCCAAGGAAAGCGTCTGGCAGAAGCTTACTCCCGTTTCCTCACTTGGGAAGCTTAGGAAAAACACCTGTCGGCCAACTAAGCATTGTGCCGGTGTCACCTTTAGCTCTTAGGATTGCATATGATCAGTAGAGGATACAGACAGGAGAAACTCCTATGCAAGAACAGGATATGTATGAGTCCTCACCTTTTTGGCTAAGATCAAGTGTAGTACCTTTCGAAAAGGCAGTTTTGCGTCTGGCCACCCTAGTAGATTGGTACAATGCACACTGGGTTTGGTGCACTTGTTAGTACGGCGGGAGGCTCATATAGCCATACGGAGGAAACCATGGTCCCCTTGGATCAACCTCATTATGCCGAATAAGATTAAAAGCCCAAAATGCCCCAGAAGTGGTGACCCTGGGGTGACCTAGCTCAGTGGGTGTAGGAGCACTTTCGTACTTGCACTTCATTTTTCATTCTGATTGCACACACCCTTTTCCGGGCATTCTGGCAAGGATGGGGAATTTTTTAATTCCCGGTTGAAGGTCCAGTCAGTATTACACTGTAAAACCTTTACTATTTATTTTTTTTATATTTGCTTCACTGTGTTTCACCCTGTACACGTGTCCACTGTCACTAGGACTTTGTCAGGATGCGGTCCCCTCACAGGTTCTTCTATCGGCAGGTCTAGGAGGGGGAGTATGTGGCCCTGAGGTTCCACTCCCCCCTGAATCCTGGCTCTACTCTTTTGGGAGATGGCGCTTAACTCCTCTCTTGGGGTGGCAGCCCATGTAGTGTCTGGGAGCACCATTGATCCTTTCCATGGCTTTAGCTAGCAGAGGCTACTAGTCCCTGACACTCGCTGTGGCCTTCTAGCTTGGAGGGATGGGGAATGATTTTGGGGGGCTCTTCTCCTGTTGGAGGTGGCTTACATCAGACCTGCATCCTAGTGCACTTTTTTATGGCACTTTCTCACTTTTTTAAGCGCGCTCGGTTGATAGCAGGACTTCAGGCTTTCAATAAAAAACAAAACAGTATATGGGCCAATTGCAATCCAATAGCTCCACATAAGGCCCCCTTCACACGTCAGTGAGTCTGGTATGTATGTTACTGTTTTCATACGTACAAGAATCACGGACATACGCAGACCCATTAAAATCAAAAGGTCTGCGCACTCATCAGTGATTTCTCACTGACCGTATTTCCTTGCAAGCGCACACGAGTCGGAGACAAGTCCATTTTTCTCCGGCATCACACTGATGTCACACGGAGTACACAGTCGTGTGATCCGTGTATCTTTGAAATAAAATGATTTTTATACTCACCTGTCTCCAGCGATGCTGTCTTTTACCGCTGCTGTCTCCTGCTTCCAGACTGGAAGCAGGAGCGTGGACAGGTGAGTAGTGTTGAGCAAGTAGTTAACTATTCGTACTCACTATGCTGTTAGCGAGTTCTGTCCGCTAGTCGCATATTCCTTACGAGTAGCGGGCGCAATGTAAGTCAATGGGAAATACTCGCTAAGAAGCGAGTAACCCAAAGCCGTACTTTTCGTGCAAGTAGCGAATAGTACAGCTTTCGGGTTACTCGCTACTTAGCAAGTATTTCCCATTGACTTACATTACGCCCGCTACTCGTAACGAATATATGAGTAGCGGAAAGTACTCACTAACAGCATAGCAAGTACGAATAGTTAACTACTCGTGCAACACTACAGGTGAGTATAAGTGCCTGATCTTTGTGTGCTATCACGGATAGCACATGGAGAACACACGTGTGCCAAAATCACAACACACAGATGGGCCATATCCGTCTTTAACACGTCAGTGAAAAAAGTGTCTGTTTTTCACTGACATGTTATAAAACTAGAAAAAAGAAGCGCTGATAGGGTAATACCAGATGACACGAGTAATATATAAAAAATATATACACAAAAATATATACACTCACCTATTGTGGTTGTGAATGTCACAACCACTGTTTAAGCTTGAGATAATGGCGTCTGCCGCAGCCCCACGTGGATGAGTATTCAAACAGGAGAAGGGAAGGGGTTAACGCCGCGCATCAGCCAAATGAAGATGTAGAGTTGTTGATAAATTGATATCTTTTTTATTTCTTAGGTCTACGCGTTTCGAGGTAGAAACCTCTTCCTCAGGACCAGAATATCAACAAAGCAATGATTTGTTGATATTCCGGTCCTGAGGAAGAGGATTCTACCTCGAAACATGTAGACCTAAGAAATAAAAACGATATCAATTTATCAACAACTCTACATCTTCATTTGTCTGATGCGCGGCGTTAACCCCTTCTCTTCTCCTGTTTCACTGACATGTGAAAGAGGCTTAATGCACAGTTCCACTTGATTTGGAGGTGGTAGTGACCCCTTTACCTCTTGGGCCCCAGGTTGCGCCAACGATGTTTTACATATGATATATAGATTCATGAAACTGTTTTCAATTGTGCTATTAAAAAAAATGGATTTCCGGGTACACCATTCACAATGAATCAGCTGTATGACGTGGTGCGAACATCAGTGTGACCTTCGTGGCATTGTTTGTCCATCCAAAAACCAACACAGCAAAACAATTATACACAGAAGAGAGATGTTAAAAAACAAATCCAATCTACAGTTTCCCTGTACGACTTCCTGTACAACCAACACGCATCAAGGAAACGTGGGTCTTAAATGAATAGCAATGTCCATGATCCCGTTTGCATTCAGTTCGAGAGGAGCTGCACTTCCTGCCTTAGCAATTAAAATTCTATGAAGCGCCAGTTCTCAACAAAAAAAAGCAGGGA